>NW_020654638.1:0-20837 GCF_003589595.1 Hyposmocoma kahamanoa
AAAATGGACGAAAATTGCAAAATTACATATTTAATATTGAATTATCGATGAAATTTGATTCTATTTGTTTTGTAATTAGATGTTTTGTTGATTTTCCCACACCACCGACTGGAATAGCCCCCATTGTTAAAGATTTTATCTTTATTACAATAAATACACAATATTTTTGGAATATACAGAAACGTATACACACATTCAGTTCTTGGCGCTGTACTCTTTCAGTTTTCTAATTTGTGTTTAAAAGTGATATAAGGCCCATTTGCCTGATGAGTTGCCGGGGATGGATGGCTCTTATTCTGGTCTCTATTTCTGGTTATATACTCGATGACCCACAGTAACAACGTTGGTCGCAGATTATTACTTTAACATGAAATAACAATTGCAAATAATAGATTTACTTCAAATTTGGTTAGGATACTTTAAATATAAAATAAATAAGCATATATTTCAGGATTATTCAAAACAACATCCAAAAAGGGATAAGTTAGGTTATTAAATTTGGAAAAAGTACTTGTTTGAAAATTTATTATTGTTACAATTAATTGCATTAATTGAATTTTCAAAAAGTGAACTTAGTATAAACACAGACAATATTAATAATAAATGTTCTATAATGCAAATGGTACAATATTGACATGACATTATAAACGTTTTCTATGGAAAATTGTATTCATTACTTTTGCAAACTTGAAAGTATTATAAACACGTATAATAGTGGCATAAATATTCTTCAATACAAATAATAGAAGTTCGGTAATGACATTTTTATAAAACAAACTTAAATGCGGATGAATCTACATTTTTCATTTGTGTTTTAGTAGCATATAATGCACGTAAAAATTTTACTCGAACGAAGTCACGGGCAATAGCTAGTGTTATATAAAGTCACAAATAACATTTTAAGCGGTTATTTTCTTCAATTTTATAACAAGCAAATACCGTAAATGACTAAATTAATAACATTTCGTCAATCACGGTGTCGCGAGATTATTCCGACACAAAAGCGCATTCCATGTTAACGAGCACCGAATTATAGGAAAATAAGCACCCAGCCACTCGTCATAACATTAATATCTAGTCACATTTTCGATAAATTTTTATTTGAATCGTTTATCTAAAGTTATGTATGCACAAAGGAGTGAGGTTGCGATATGTGGTGGTCAGTGTTTAGTTCCATGGGGAACTGAGTATACGGAACTGCTGGGAATAAAGGTGGATGGAAGACCTTCAATGGATTTTGGACCCAGTCAGGTTGCTGCAGAAACAAAATCTGCAAATGGATGTTCAGGAATGCTACTCTAACCTAATATAACTGCGGTGCTGCAACACAGTCCATGCTGCACTTACTCGTGTACATTTTGTGCCATAAATAACGCACTGTCTCATAGCTCCGCATTAGGAAACCCTGTGTTGCGGGTGTCATGGACATACACATAGACAACATAAATAAATGTTGGCCATACAAATATTTCTCCGGGTCCGGAAACCGAACCCGGAACCTTTGCTTGGCAGAGCAGCATGGTAACCGTTCGGCCACAGAGGACGGAATACACATTGTTGTTTCCAGAATACGGTAATTATATAAACAGGGAGAAATAAATATCTAACGTACATTGTTTTTAATGCGCAATTGTTAATGTTCCTTCACGTTTATTTGCAATCTACGGTCAATTGCATTTCAAATTAATTCAAGTTAGTACATTATTTATAAATTCTAAAATATTTTGTAGTGCAAAGAGTTAATTACGATTTAAAAGTAAGTCCACAACCAAATTTCGTAAATTATTGTATACAATTAATTGTCAATCGCACTTAGCTGGATAGAATCATCTCGGAATCGCATTGGGCTGGACATGTAATAAGTGGAAAAAAGAATTATATACAGTCACACGTGTCACTTCATCACAGACGAAGCGACACGACACGGGGCTGCAAATAATTGGATTTGTAATATTTATATTTTTTTCCGGTTATTGCTGGCGTCAAGCTCTACGGGCTTACTCAAAATCAGCGCTGTGGTAAGTTACTGCAGCATATTATAAGTCCCGTGTTGGCATGACGTTACAACACAGACCACACTAGTCTATGTACTTTGTACACTTACTCTAATTTTAATTTTAATTATTTGTCAAATAATGATTTGTATGTGACCTGTTTCTGGAGTGGTTTTGTGTTGTTGTATTGTGCCAATAAAAGTATGTCTAATGGACGTCCAGAAAACGTCATAACGTCAACGGCCTGATGGCGGCGACTGGCGTCGATGATCGGACTGCTATGTCAACGACCATACGGCAGAGTGAACGGTCGGTCAGCGGCATAAGTGACAGACGGCCTAATGCAACATCGTACGACGTTGAGAAGTAGTACCCTTGTCGTAAAGCCACTGTGATCATATTATATTGTAATGTCAAAAATATTTGTATCGTACTATAGGTACATACCAACTTCATGAAAAAACAAAATAGTTATCGAGTATTTTTTTAGTATATCAAGCTCCTTGTAAAGGAGTTCATCCAGGGAAGTACTGCCACCTCACCTATTTCTGTCGCCAAGTAGTAATGTAAACGCTCCTGTGTTCTGCTTTTCAAGGATCTCCCGCGTGATTGCGAATGCCGATTACGCGAATAACGATGGTGTGAAGATGCTTGCACGAAAGCTATAATTTGATTTATATTTGTTTTGTTTCATTGATCAAAATTATATTGAAATGTTTGATTAATTGAAACAAAAATGTTACAAATTATCAACTTCCCTTCCTATGTAAATGAAGGGAAAATTCCAGACTATTTCAATCTCAACTAAAACTTGCATGAAGCAAACGAACCATCGTAGGATTTCGCGAATTCCAGCGTTCGCAAAAAGGTCTTTATGCTATCGTCATTCGCGCAAATGAACCATCGCACTTTTAAACTTTCACGCAAGTGACCATTTGTGAAAATAAGACCTCGCATATTATAGTTTTCGCGCATCCGTCTTCGCACCATCGGCATTCGCAATCACGTGGGAGACCAGGTTTTGAGGGGTAGGTACAGGTGATGGTGAATTTAATGGCACTTATCAACTTGTTTTTTTTATGATATAAAGCGTGTTTTATTTATGAGACTAAGTGACGGGACGAACAAGTCGCCCACTTGGTGATAAGTGACACGCCTGTTTATAACAATTGCAGTACCACTCATTGCTTTAAATCACAAAGATCAGGGGCACTGCCATTGCGCCCGTCGCCCTGAGACATAAGTTGACATGTGCCTGTAATTTCACGGCGTATTTTACGGCGGGAGTAACGTCATACCGCAGCACCAGCGGTGCAAATGCAGCCCATACTGCATCATCTACTAAAATCGTGCATTACTTATTTTTCTTTTGAACTTTTATAATAAATAATTTTCGAAGATTTGTTTTTCAGGTATGTTGTTCTTTTCAGCAATTGCGCTAATTTCTTTAAGTAGCTTTTTGTCCTATTAGGGACTCTTTCTATATTTCAAGTGATTTTTTTTTTTTAATAAATTTAATTGATATACCTTCCAATAATTATTCTTGCCTATACAATTATAATGCCATTCGCGACTGAACTTTGATTTTGTTCGTTGAAATGATTTGCGTTATTTGGGTGGTACCAGACACGGTTCCATACCTACTTACTTTACTACTGTTATTAAAATTGAAAATCAACATACTTTTCATTTCATTGGTAACCTTATTACACTTCGTATCAAACAGAGCAGACTCCATTGAGAATATAGAGTAAGCAAGTGGGTTAGGAGTTATACTAGTTATAGGGTTTGCTCCTTGTAACTTGACATTTGGTCACATTTCTCATTTACAGAATTTATTTTAACTTATAGTTGCAACGAATAGCATATTCGGCCTCGGACAGGATATCGAATATTTGGCCAGGTGTGTATACCCGAATTTTCAACCAGACTATTCGGCCTGATTAAGCTCTTATTGCAGAAGCGAAAATAGTGCACATTACAATAGGGATGCATTGTTTGATCCTCAAAGATATATTGTAAATGTGCACTGTTTTAAATAAACGCTATTTTTTACATTTGATATGTATTAACTGTTCCGACCAATAATATTATACTTGTAAACAATAGACGCAATAGGACTTAAGGGTAAGTTCATATATTTTCAAGTATATTTCACGCACTCGTTCATTTCATTTCTGATTCCTATCTTCACTGTCTTTTTCCACCAGCGAGGCTATAAGAAATTAGGTTAAATTATTTCTAAACCGGTAACATTGGTCGTATCCCTTAATTCATTACGAGTATTTCATTTCGACATAATAAGTTTCACGTTAGAAAAACCGACACAAATATATTGTTCTTTAAAATTTTAATTAGTTTCAAAACTAGTCTTTGAACTTGCAAAGTGGTGCCACATTTTAAACAACTGTTTGTAGGACATTGCGTCTCTAGTATTATTTATGCTCACTGGTTCCAACTATGTTAGTTGATCTACGGATAAATTATAAATTAACAGCATTCAAGGTAACACTATCATTATATTTAATCATACTAAGTTAATATTTGATAGTCAAAAATAATATTTTATCCTCTTTTTTTATATAGGTCAAATCTTGGTTGCGCCGTCCATTCAGTAGGTTAGGTTAGTATATAAAAACGTAGAAGCGAATTTGCTTGCGTTTCCGAATATGGTTTCAGGTTTTTTGATGTTCATTTGTCTTAGTTTTTTTGCTCAACATGAAACTATCAAAAGTTAATTGGTACAAATTAAACATTAGCTCAGAACAGATGAAAATACACATCATTGGCGAAGCATCCATATAACTCGATTTTCACCGGCTTGCCTAAAATTTTCCACGTATTATCGAATACTATATTTTACACTGAATTTTATGTATAGAATAAGTTAATCAGCGAAATGAAGTATACTAGTACTTGTATGCTAATAAGTTGTGTTTACCTGTTGGCAAGGTGCCACTTTTCCTAAAGGGAAGTGTTTTATGTTTAACTCCAACTTTATTAACTACAATTTTCACGTGTCACCACTGATATACATTGAATTTATTTACTTTATGTCTCAGAAAAGAAGGATCAATCATTAAGAAAGACGATCATCATATTTTTTGCCTGCTACTTTTGCAAATTTAAAATGATAATCTAAATACATGCCATCACAACCATGAGTGTAAGTTAGCGTTTAACCTGAGAACGAAAATTCTTTTAGTTTGTCGTACGCGGGAATTTTGATTACTAAATTCATTGTGAAGTTTTTTGTTCATCAGTCGACTATGATTAGGTGAGTGACGTCACTTATGACGTGTAGAGTCACCTCCCAAGAAGGAGCTCTTCCAGTTTAAAAGAAAATTAAACATACCATTACTCAGTCCCTACAAAAAATTGCCGTTGGTGAAGAGTGGCAGATGAATACACCAGTGTTTCCCGTTGACCAAACTGATGGTAAGACTGGTCTGGCCAATAGGTTTATCTTTCCCATGGTCCAGATCAGCTAGTCATTTATTAAAGTATCGTTGAGTACAAAATAGCAGACTTTTTGGTCATTATATCGACTGTAACGTCGAGATGCTACATATCAGTTCCATTATAAGTAACGATTAATGATGGAGCATATTAAATTTCTATTGAATTGATATTCAATTATTTTTTGTGTAATCACTCCACTAGTTTGTTATAAAATTATTAATACGAAGATCGAACACTTAGAAAAAACTCCTTCGATCCAGCCGTATTCAAACCGACGAGTTCCAGCAAGGCGCTATGCCAACTAAGCCACGGAATAAACCAGCGGACTTCACGAATTTTTCTACGTGCTTATTGTCGGATCTTTGTATTTGGTTTTCAACGACTTTTTAGCCGTAGCGCCATCTATGAGAAATCTATGAAAGTTGAGAAAGAGCACATTATTTAGGTAAGTAGGTACAAAATTGGCAGCAGCTCAAACCTTTTTCAATGTAGCAGGTCAGTAGAGTCTTTGGGATCCTAAGCTGCCTTATTTCATCTAAAGGAAACGTTATTAGAGCGTCTTTCTACTTACCTACAGCACTGGTATCTGCAATGCCTATTCATGATGCAAATACATGCCATCTAAAGTGATGAAGGTTTTTTGTTCGTGGTTTCAGAAAGGTTTCCTCTTTAAAGTAAATTTCGTGTGCTGAACATACAAAGGATTTATTCCCACTAGCTCCATGCATTGACCTTTTGTGTTACAATTGTCCCTGTGGAACTGAGTACATAGAACTAGAGGGAATAAACCAGGTTGACAAGCAAAAAATTAGAACCCTAGGTACCTATTTAACTGACAATTTCAGTAAGAAGTATAGGGGCTCGGTGCACGAATGTAGAAAGGTAGAGTTTTTCCGCAAAAAAATGGCATCGCTAACGCATGCTTGCGACACTGTGACAATAATCGTATGAAGAATAATTATGACAGCAATCTATATTTCAAGTGTTGTATTGCCAGTATATTTACAACAGGAGTAGAGATAAAAGTATTTAAAAATCCTAATAGTTTCACTCATGTTATGTAGTGCAGAGTAGACATAAGTATTATCAACATCTTACTGGATTCACTAGTGAAACCAAGAGTGGAACCGACAGTCCGAAAGGAAGATGCTTGCACTAGGTTTAACTGAACAAAATAAAATAACTATGTAAAGTTTAATTGTGTAAAATATAACACTGATTTTTTAGTGACATTATAACTGACACTATGGGTCCAAGTCATGAAATAAATGAACATGAAAGCAGAACATCAAAAACTCTTCTTCAGCATCCAATGTTATTTTGAAATTTTGGCTTCAAACCCGGCCATATTGTACGAGGGCGGTTAAGGTTAAATAAAAACTTTTTCTGAATTTATTTTTATTTCTTAATTTAGAACTCCTTACTGCTTAGTAAGGAGTTCTAAATTAAATTTTATTTAAATTTCTCGAATTTAAAAAAAGGTAACGTCAGTTAAGCAACTGACGTTACCTTTTTTTTACATTGGGGTGAAAATAAAAAAGTTGCGGTTGATATATTTTTTGAATATGGAAAAAACAGAATTTTTCGAGTATTCCGTTTCTGATCTGCAATCAGAATTTCAAAAACTTGTCAAATTATTATACGAACTATTGCCACACCCCTCGTTATCCATTGTTTATTAGGCTTATTTTATTATTTTATAGTTATAGTATATAGTAGTGTAGATTTATTTTTCAGATAAACAAAGAAAAATTATGGTGGGATGAAGAGGACGGGATATCGCTGGTCACGGTGTATAGAGTTAAATTGTGATTAAGTAGAAAAATAAACCGTAATTTAAAAAAGTTTTTTTCTTCTTCTCAAAGTCACAGACTTCTCGTCTCGTACCTTATTTTTTCATGTTTTTCTTACGTCTGTATTTTTTGTAAAGAAATAATTATATCCCATTGTATTACATTTATGAAAAAAAAAAAAAATATCAAACATAAAAAGTATCTATACATTTAATCATTTATCACATTACCAGTAAGTACATAATTATCCTAATATCCGAAACACACTACTTAACTTAACTTATTCTACTTAACCAAAAAATCACAATAGTTTGCGTTTATTAAGTACAAGTGTATAAATTATAAAAAAAATACTAACAGTCTTTCGATTTTTCGGTTGTAGTATCTTTACTTTTCGTAATGCTGCTGATGTCGTCATTTTTCTTACTGTTGTTGTTCTTGATGTAGTTTTGGACGTAAAAGTTCCCAAACATGTATAAGAAGAGACCAGCATTCAACGAAAGCAGGAAGTTAATGAACTTAGGGTAGTTACAGTCGTAGAACATGACGCTAAAGTTGTGGTAGAAGATTATGCAGAACTGGATCTGGAAATATAAATTACATTGTTAAATGTAAACGTAATATTAAGGCGCCAGTAAATGATACTGTGAGTGGATTTCGGAATGGAGTCAAACCAGTCATATCGTTTGATTTTTTTAGGAAAATGAGTTACACATTTCAGGCTGACTTTCGATTTGACATTTAGAGTGTCTACATACTTCGTTTATTTTTTTTTATAATATGAAGTGACGAGACGAACAAGTCGTGCGCCTGATCGTAAGCTACACGCCTACCCAAGCAACTGCAGCGTCACTCAGAGCGTTAAATCGCAAAGATCGTTTCTAGTTTTGCATAGTCTAGGATTCAGAACGAATACTAATCGGATGCAGTGGACAAACGCGATTAGTCTATTTTTTTATGACGTCAGGCAACGACGGGACGAATAAGTCGTGTGCCTGGTGGTGAACGACACGCCTATACATGACAGTTGCAGTGCAACTCAGAGCTATAAATTTCAAAATCTGAGGGGCACTGCCACTGCGCCCCTCACCCTGCGACAAAAGTTGACAAATTCCATGTGCTTGTAATTTTACCAGCACCCTTACCCTTCAAAACGGGAACACTATAATGCTGACATTACTTGCTGCTTATTGGCAGAAATAGGTAAGGTGGCAGTACTTCCCTGGACGAATTCTTTCACAAGGAGTCCTACAAATTTCTTTGAGTTTCTATGAGTATATATATCAGAATAACGGTCAGGAACATTACTTTGAACACTCATCATATTATAACCTATTTGTTCGGCCCACTGCTGAGTAGAGTCTCCTCTCATGCGAGAGTTTAGGCCATTTCTCGCCATGCTAGTCCAATACGGGTTGGGGACTTCATTGTGAACCTTCTTTGACGTGCAGTTTTCACCATGAAGTTTTTCATCACCGAAAGGCTCATGGTAAATTCGCATTTATAGAAACATGCATGTTAGAGAGACGTAACCGTATATTATCTATCTAGACTTATTCTTAAGAGGAACCTAAAGCCAGTAGAAGATAGATAGAATCCTAAAGGGTCTTTCATTACAAACGAAGGGCACGCTCAGCAGTGATGACATTTATTTAACCAAAACAGTTTTAAATTCTTATTGAATTAATATTCAATTATTTTATGTGAAATTATTCCACTAGTTTGTTATAATTATTATTAATACAAAGATCGAACACTCAGAAAAAATTCCTTCGATCCGGCCGGATTTAAACCTACGTCTTCTAGCATACCGTGTTAGACGCTATACCAACTAAGCAACGGAACGAACCCGCGGATCTCACGAATTTTTCTATGTGCTTGTTGTCGTGTCTTTGTTTTATGGTTTTTTAACGACTTTTTAGCCTGCTGCTTAGTTGGTATAGCGTCTGGTACGGTATGCTTAAAGACGTCGATTCGAATCCGGCAGGATCGAAGGATTTTTTTCTGAGTGCTCGATCTTTGTATTAATAATTATAACAAAACCAATTTGTTAAAAACGATTTTGGGCTATGAACTACGTATACGGAAGGGTGACGTTGTACTTTACTGACCCTAATATAACGTTACTAATTAATCTACCGTTTGTAAATTAATGACGTAATAAAGAATATTGAATTAGAATAAATTGAAGAAAAGGTAGTATTTATAAGAATAAATAGACAGAGCGTTTTATTAAAATTACTATATACAAGGATAACTGACTAAAGGTAGATCCATACTTGAGTAAAATTGAACTGTTTGTATGAAAACATCTATATACTATACAGGTGGGCATTTAAACGAAAAGCACTTTAAAAAGTTTGCTGCACGCTTATAGTTATAAGTTGCAAGTGTTGCTCAGTTCAATACTCAATAATAAACATTTTTACAACATGTCATAAAAAATTTATGTCAAGTTCACGTTACCTACACAAATTAATTCGTCAATGGGAACATTAAAGTTTTAAATAAAAATAAAAGTTGTGTTGTACAAATAAAGTAGGTACTTATTTGAAAATCTTTAGTTATTTAATGTTGCCATCTTTATTTAACATAAAGTCTGGATAAAACGATTTTCTAACCACTTTGTGAACTTCAAAGTAAAAAGAGATTAAGTGAAAAGTTATTTTATAAGAACGCTTATTCAAAAAAGTACAACGTTTTAACGTTTTTTTAAGCAGAATTTCCCGTCTCTATTTTTATACACTTTAATTTTTCTGTATTACATAATCCCCATCCCCAAATAATAACGCACACTCTCAACATAGCCCCGCACTAGGGAAACCCTGTAGCGCGTGTGCCATGGACACACACATAGACAACCCCAAATCACACCCAAACTCACGAGAGAAAGAAATGCAGGCCATACAAATATTTCTCCCGGTCCGGGAATCAAACCGGAGACCTCTGCGTGGCAGTTCGGCATGGTAACCGTTCGGCCACAGAGGTAGTTAAATGTATGTAACTAAAAGACGTGTCCATGTTCTAGGTGCTAATTGTATACTCATAAGAATTACTAGCAGAAAATAATGCTCACTTTGTCAAAAAGTAGAGTAATTCCTTTTGGACTTTGCGGTTTCTTTTTTAAGAATGTTTTACGTGGTTAGTATAGGTTTTAAAATAAGCCCAACATAAATACTTAATATATCATATATACGAGTCTGTGTTGGCTGCAGTTGGCCCCGTTAAGTATGAATTAGACCTTACTTTGAAACATTGAATAATTAATATATTAGAAAAAAAAAAAAAAAAAAAAGTAACGTACCAGTTGCATAGTAGTAAGATGCCTCTTCCACCAGAGGTACTTCTGGTATTGAGGCCCGAGTCCGGAGACAAGGTAATACGTGTACATGATAATGTGGATGAACGAATTGATAACGCCGAGTAGAGTGCCGTGGCCGCCTGGAAAATTTAATGATCATTGTTACACAAAAGACGGAAATAACTATATTAATACGGAATGTCAGAATCTTTCTGGAAAAATAATTAGTCGTGATAGTAGAAAAATAAACAGCCCTTCATGCTATCCGCATGCAGCTTTTTGTACAGGCGTGAGGTCAGATTGTAAACACTAATTTAGTATTTTATATAACGCTTTGTCTTTGTGTGTGTATTTTTTTATAATATTAAGTGACAGGACGAACAAGTCGTGTGCCTGATGCGTAAGCTACACTCCTGTCCACAACAGTTGCAGTGTCACTCAGCTCTTTAAATCGCAAAGATCTGAGGGGCACTGCACCCATCACCCCGAGACATAAGTTGACAAGTCCCATGTGTCTGTTTCACCAGCCACCTTGCTCTTCAAAATCGGAACGCAGTATTGCTGACATTACTGCTTGGCGACAGAAATAGGCAAGGTGGCAGTACTACCTAAGACGAACTCTTTCACAAGAAGTCCTACTGCTACTAAATCCATGAAAATCAGATGACTTCTTCACTTTGCTTATTCTTTGTTTTAACTTATAGTTCACGAAAATGTAAAAAACAAGAGAGGTAACGGGAAGCTGTTAGAAACTTCCTATTTTCAAAAAATTCAGTGTACCTTTCCTGTAATTCAGTATTTCCTCAAATAATTCCTAAAATAACACGCTAAAGTATTCTGAGTATTCTACACTACCATAATACTGTGAAGGATTACTCGAAACATACTGTATCTAGAGTTTGTATAGTTATATGATCATACATATCTAATCTATATACTTTTTCCCATGAGTATAAGTGCTATGGGCTTATGAATTTCTCAAATATTTGACAAATAGTCGTTAGCGGTAATGAACACTAAACTCACGATAAGTGCTGTTTAATACCAGGGACAATTCAATATGCCAGGTCAAATACGGGACTGTTGAAAACAATCACAATAAGCCACCAACTAGACATACAAGGTCATACCTGGCAAGAATTTCGTTCCTATCCAAGCACAAATGGGCATCATGAAGTGGTGGTAAAGGTGGAGTGAGGAAATCTGTCTGTTCTTCTTCCTTAGTACGAAGAACACCGTATCCAGCAGCTCGATTATCTTCGCCATAAAGTACCACCACACTGCTGCTGCCATCTGTAATTTTTATGTTTTATATTTGAGTATTAATTTAAATCTTTCAAAGTTAAGCTTTCAAAATTTAAGTTACGAAAATAAAAAGGAATTTCAAACAAAATGGCTTCTTCAATTTAGGTACGATATTGATCATACCTATATATTAGATTCCATCTTAGATATATGTATGCAATATCATTTCCGTTCTGTGCGTATGATGTCCATTGCATATATAACCAGAAATAGAGACGAAATAAGGGTCATCGATCCCTGGCAACTCATCAGTAAGTAAAAGTAAATGGGCCTTATATCATTTTAAAATATCAACCCTTGTTTTCTAATTTGAAATCACAAATTAGAAATCTGAAATATTACAGCACCTACAACTGATCTGTGTGTACGTCTCCGTATATTATGTATTTATTGTAATAAAGATATCTCTAACTATAGGGGGCTGTTCCATTCGGTGGTGTGAGAAAAACAGCAAAACATCTAAATAGAAAACAAACGCAATCACATTTCATCGGTAACTAAATATGTAATTTTTCAATTTTCGTCCATTATAGCAAAACTCAAGTTAAACTGGTCGATTTGAAGTGAAACAAGTGACGTACCCGTTAATTGTTTCGAATTCTGTGGGCCAATCGGAGCGCAGTTGTCACCGTAATGATTTGGCAGAATAGTTTTCAAACAAATTAAATGACATTTCGTCTCTATTTCTGTCATATCGATGTAGTTGCTATACATAATTTAACACAGTTAATATTTAATACAACATAGTGAAATTAGCAATTTGAAAAAAGTATTACACATAAAGTGTAATACTTGTTTCAAATTACTGATTTTAGTGACTTTTTGAGAAAAATGTCATAATATGTAGTAGGGTACCTCCTACATTGTTTAGTGGGAATTTTGGAAAAAAATAACCGAGATTCCCGTCAGTGGGCATTAAATTTATCTACAGTCGATTAATCATTTTCACTCATGAACAAGGATCCCGGAACACCTTTCTCCAACCTTGCAATTTAAAAGACGTTTTGTTACTTCGTCGTCGAAGACCACTTGTCTGACTTTGTTTACGGAAAACGTATAAACAATATCAATTACATCAATGGAAAAGATTGATGGTGATGATGACGAGATTAGTGTGCGTAACAATGGTAACTGAAGAAGTTTAATTGGTTACATAATAAACTTTATAGTAAAGCCTTAACCGATTGAATCCTTGGAAAATGTTTTTTTTGTATCCGTTGATTCGTATTAAAAAGAAATAGGTACGTGTATACGTAGGATAATATATCATCATCATAATCCCGAGGGGATAGGCCATATTCCCACACAATGGCCCAATGCGGGTTGGTAACTAGACACGTTTTTCCAGGGTGTGAACCTTCATCGACGTGTAGGTTTCCTCGAGATGTTTTTAAGACGCACCGAAAAGCTCATGGTAAATTTCAAACTAAATTTCGCACATAAGTTCCGAAAATCTCAGAGTCGCGAGCCTGAATTCGAACCCACGATCTCTGCTTGACAGGCGGTAGGTCAAACAAATGATTTGACCAATGGCAGCCTAATGAGGCTACCACGGCTTTTTTACATTTGCATGGATTTTTTTGTATATGTGTGACTTTAAGTTATCATAATAATAATAACTGCATATGGAGATATAAAAAATGGAATATGTGAGAAGCAAGCGTCGTTTTAAAGAATTATATACCTATATTTTATAAGATGAAAATCAATAATACACGGTTTTTTTTCTAAGATGGGTGATTCGTATATTAATATTAAAAAAAATAACTTACTCTACGAGCTTTAGGACTGTCAGAATAGTCCACTGGTTGACATGACAAGTTGTAGTCGTTCCACCATCCGGAGACTAGACCCTGAAATTTAAAGAAAAAATCGTCAAAAATAACAAAACAATAAAGAATAAAAGAAAATCATATGAATAGTAGTGCGCCGCCTGTTCAATTTAAACGAGCAAATTTTACGACTGTTGAATGTTTTGTGCATTGCTCACAAATGTGTTCGAATCTCGTCAACGTGTCTATTGGTTGCCTGCGAGAGTGGCGTACTTTTTTAATTTTTGTTGTAACGAACACAAAACTGGTTTTGAAAATATACAAACGGATTGTAATATACATCAGCGGCCTTAACATTACCGTCGCATTTTTCCGGTCATCTGTTTTTTTGTATTACTTTAAATACATGTTTTGCAGTAGCCTTGAATTTTTTTCTATTGTTTTATAACCCCTAAATGCTAAATAAACTTTGAGTTTTGTCAAATTAACCTACATATTACCGGTAAAGCTTTTCTTTTTTAATATGTAATAAAATTATTTCCGCATTTTAAAACAAAGGCGTAAAACCCGAAAGTTCGTGTCGTGTGTTAGGTCCGTAACTGATTCTCATGGTTACACGTGTTTTGCGAATGCGTAATCAATACAACTTTTTAATGCTTCCTTAACAATATCCGCGATAAAAGGTTCTTGCTTTCATTTAGGGAATTACGTGGTCAGGAAATTAAACTTAGGTAATAAGCGAGTCCATATTAACGACTTCAATATTTTTTTATATAAATTGAGATATTGATCAAAATATTTTTTTTATGTTATAAATACACTAATGCACATTCATGAATAGAAAAATACCAAACGTTTCAAGAAATTACAATTATTTGCAAATTAATTTAAGAAATATTTGGAATGTGAACTGGTTCTACTACGACCGAGCATTGAATTTTTATTGTTTGCCCGACATTGTGATAAAGGAAAATTATGATTTTAATAGCAACACGTATGTTCATCTTGCTCTTGTAGAGTCTGAATTACTACAGCGTTGGATTTGTTTTTAATTCGATTTACGCTGAACTTCAGGCAGACTTTCGAGTTCACATTTAGACTATCTACATACTTCGTTTCTTTTTTTTATAATATGAAGTGACGGGACGAACAAGTCGTGCGCCTGATGGTAAGCTGCACGCCTAGCCAAACAGCTGCAGCGTCACTCAGAGCTTTAAATCGCAAAGATCTTTTCTAGATTTGTATAGTCTAGGATTCAGAACGAATACTAATCGGATGCAGTGGACAAACGCGATTAGTCTATTTTTTTATGACGTCAGGCAACGGCGGGACGAAGAAGTCGTGTGCTTGGTGGTGAACGACACACCTGTACATGACAGTTGCGGTGCAACTCAGAGCTATAAATTTCAAAATCTGAGGGGCACTACCACTGCGTCCGTCACCCTGAGGTATAAGTTGACAAGTCCCAAGTGCCTGTAATTTCACCAGCACTCTTACCCTTCAAAACCGGAACACAGTAATGCTGACATTACTGCTTGGCGGCAGAAATAGGTAAGGTGGCAGTAAACTAACCTGGACAAACTCTTTCACAAGAAGCTCTACTGCTATAAATATATACATAACACACACATACGTTTATTTCCGTTCGGAATAACAGGGCTCAGCTGAGAGATGCGTGGCATTGGTTCCAGATGTTCTCGAAGAGAAAATATGTACGGAATTTACGACTGTGTGTTGCGGCCCTGTAAAATCTAAGGAAGACTTGTGTTCGGAACGGCTCTTTCCGGGCAGAATTCCAAAAGCACAAGCCTCTATACGGAATTTCGAATCAGGATTCCGACTGTATGTAGCCGGCCTAAGATTTTGATGTACTATCTGACGTTTTAGATCTGTTTTTGGTAGTTAAGTTCAATAGTGCCAGCGTCCTCAGCGACGCGGACGACCCCCACCCCCGATTCTGTGTTTTGCGTCGGACTGGTGTTTACGCTAGCGCTTTCTTTTGTTAACGCACAAGGTTATCACCGTTTAAAGCGATCTATTTACATATTTTTAATTTTTGTACGCAAGTAAAATTTGATGAATTATTAATAGTTATGGAACAAAATTTGTGGTTTACCCTATTTAAGACTACTTTAGAAATATTTAAAGTTTGTACTTTGAAGAACACCTATAATTTTTATCGAAATTAATCATCGTTTATGTTTCGTCCTATTTCGCTATTTACTCAAATATAATTGTATTCAACAAACATTATGGATACATACTAAATCTAACTGCAGAGTAGGGGCCTTAAATTGATAAGTATGAAATCGTTTTTTTTTATTAAAATAGATTTTTTGTTTCTAAAAAAATATCCTATAGAAACAAAAACTGTTTTTAGAATATATTAAAGGACAACCAACTACGACTTATCTCTTAAATTATAACTGATGTCGGGCAAAATTAAAGATTTCGCTCTTGTTTTGAACGTTTAAGTAGGCCCACGCATTTTTATTAAGTGTGGTTTATTTATTTCATTTTGCGGTTGCAAGGTGATCCGGTGAGCAAGTCTTTTTTTTGCTTTTTTGAGATATTGATACGCATTATTCCAAGCAAAACTTGATGCTAATAAAAAATCGGATTCTTGTCAATGTTTTGGTATGACACGTAAATAGACACAACATAATAACCATTTACTTTTTCTAAGAATACGAATAAAAATATTTCAAAATAACAAATCCTTTTGTAACATTTTATTATCATTATATTCTTATCATGACATTCATTCGTTTTTTTTGTAAAATCACTGCACTAGTTTATTATAATTATTAATACAAAGATCGAACATAAAGAAAAATTCCTTCGCCTGACAGGACTCGAACCTGCGTCTGTATGCCAATCTAGGGCAACCGCTCTACCAACTGAGCTACAGGTCGAGTACGCAAATCTTACAAATCTCTCTACACGTTAGTTACAGATGATTTGTTTCGTTTAACGGCTTTTTTGCCGTAGTGTTTACCTATGAGCAATCCATGAAAGGTTTTCTTCACTCCTGACCCAGGTTCGATTTTTTTTATAATACCAAGTGATGGGACGGACAAATCGTGCACCTGGTGGTAAGCGTGACGCCTAATCGTTCTGTTAGATCGAAGAAATTTTTCCTTGTGTTTGATCTTTGTATTAATAATTATAACAAACAAGTTCCTTTGTCACCGAAGTTCGAATTATTAGTTGAACTTAGTTCTTTAAACAACAATATGAAATAAATATTTAAAGTTTTTATTGAATGTCGCTATGTTCTACCACCGTGATATTCAAATATTTTCAGAAAAATTACTCCATTAGTTTGTTATAATTATTACTAACAAAATTTGAACACTTAAAAAAACGTCTTTCGATCCGGCCGGATGCGAACCGACGTCTTCTAGCAAACCGTGCCAGACGCTATGCCAACTAAGCCAGGGAACGAACCAGTGGACCTTACGAATATGAAAGAAAGTTCATACAAATAACTTTAAATACTAACACAACATTTATGTTCATAGTAAAAAGATACACGTACCTCATAGACTAACCAAATGCTTAACAAAATCTGCGATACATTGTACAAGATCATGGTATTTTTCAAATCATAAGGCTTCCGGTCTCGCATGTACTTGGGACCAACTGACGTACAAAAGTACAGGTATGTGGCCAAAATGGTGAGCAGAGGTCCTGGACCGGACATTAAAATCCAGTTTTCTGTCCGGGGATCTGAAAAATGGAAAACAAAAAAATAATAAGAGGCTGGTCCTACCAGGTCACAACCAGTTTATCTTCATTAAAATTATATGGTTGATATATAGACTCTTATTCCTATTTAATAAGAATCTTCGGATTTATTCAGAAATATTTCAGAAGATTCTTATTATATTCTTATTTAAAAAATTAATTCGTGTTATTTTATAATATTCATAAGAATTTTCATAAGAAACCAAAATAATATTATTAGTTTCTTTATTATTATTATAACAAAAGAATAATATTATTTTGTTTTAATAAAATAACACGAATTTGTGTCTTTTTTTGATGAAAACTATATAATAATTAGGATACGACTTAAATTCACGAAACTGAAAAAAACACTATCCCAGATAATCAGATTTTCGATTGTCAAATCAAATCAAATCATTTATTTCTTTGTGATACACAGGTTATAAAGTTGTTACAAGAATGAATTTTGAATCACTGTGATCCGCCTTATGGCATACAAAGTTTTCTTAATTTTAGTAATTCTCATGCAATAATTTGTAATAATATTATAATCATGCAGTCCAATTAATGCAACCTATTACTAATGAAACATAATAACAATAGTAAAATAATAAATAACAAATTTAATAATATGAAATGTAAATTTTATAAGAAATCTTCAATATTATAGAATGTCCAATCATTTAGGTAATTAAATAATAATTTCTTAAATTCTGCACAATCGTTGCAATTCCTAATTTCAAGTGGAAGTTTGTTATAAACCTTCGTAGCCATTACTATTACACTCTTTTGAAGTAGAGCAGTTTTACATGATCTACTTTTCAGTTGATGAGAACGGCGGGCTCGTGTGACGAATTCAAATAAATGAAGATGACGCTTTACGAAAAGTGAAATTTCAAATATATATAAGCATGGTAAAGTCAGTATTTTCAAATTTTTAAAATGTGGTTGACAGCTATCTATAGTTTTTTTCAAGCCGCATATAGCCCGAATACATCTCTTTTGGGCTTTGAATATGCGTTCAATGTGTGGTGCATTTCCCCAAAAAATGATTCCATACCTAAGGTTGGATGCTACATAACCATGGTAGGCGGTCACTAGAGCGTCTAAATTTACTATTTTCGATAGCCTAAACAATGCATAAGAAAACTTTAGTATCTTACCACATACATATTCTAGGTGTGTTTGCCATTTTAGATTATTATCTATATATAAACCTAAGAACTTTACTGTCATTGTTTCACCGACCTCCTTGCTTTCATAGACCACTCTAGTTTGCATAGGTTTATTGTGTCTTTGTTTAAAGTTCATAACTTTAGTTTTGTCAAGATTTATAACTAGATCATTATATTTAAGCCATTCAATAATAGAGTTCAAACTTGTATTTATATTGGTTTCATTGTCATAAATTACCGTACAATCATCCGCAAACAATATCATAGGGTCGTTAATTGATTTAGAAATGTCATTTATGTATATTAAGAATAACAATGGTCCCAATACGCTACCTTGAGGTACTCCTTGACTTACTATTCTCTGTGATGATGCATAAAACTTCTCAATTTTCGATACGGGACATACTTTATTAATGTGTGTTGACTGAAGTCTATTTTTAAGGTAGGATTTTATTAGTTCCTGGGCATTGCCTCTTACACCGTATACCCACAATTTATGCAAAAGCATGTTATGATTTACATAATCAAATGCCTTGGTTAAATCCATGTATAATGATGAAACGGGCTGACCTCTGTCCATCCTAGAATATATTTTATCAAGAAATTCGTATATAGCCAAATTGATGGAATTATTCTTACGGAAGCCTTTCTGTTGGTCTATCAATATATTATTTTTTTCTAGATATGAGTATAGGTTATTAAATATTACTCTTTCGAAAATCTTGGACATTACTGGAATTAAAGCAACTGGCCTATAGTTCCCTAATTCGCCCTTATCACCTTTTTTGTAGAGAGGTTTTATTACTGTCGTTTTTAACTCTCTTGGGAATATCCCTTGTTCAATGCATTGATTTATAATGTAGCTTAAAGGAGGGGAAATAATATCACATACATACTTTAACACTTTTGTGGATATTTCATCTTCACCAGTACTACAAGTATTTTTTAGATTTCTAATGATTTGACATATTTCAAAGTGATCAGTGGGTTTCATAGAAAAAGATTTGGGGGAATTGAAATTGCACGTGTTTTTAAACACTGTTCTATAAGGTTTAAGTGTCTTTACCTGGTCAATGAAATTATCATTAAATATTTGAGCTATGCTTTTTGGATCTGTGATGCATATTCCGTTTACTACGATTTTACTTACTGTTGCCTTTGGATTTATCTGCTTGTTATTATTGATGATATCCCATGTTGCCTTTGATTTGTTTGCCGATGTATATATGTAATGATTGTTTTGCGATTTTTGAGTTAACTTAATTATATGGCTGTATCTTTTTGAATATAATTTAAATATTTGCTTATCGGAGGAACTTTTTGTTAATCTATATCGCCACAGAAGCGATCGTTTACGCTTACTACATTTTTTAATGCCCCTAGAGAGCCATTTTGGTCGCACTTCTGTCCTAAATTTCACTTTGACTATTGGAAAACATAGATCATAAAGTAATTTGAATAAATCATAGAACCTAGAGAAAGCCTCTTGTCCGTCCTGAGTATCGTAAACTTCTGCAAAAGGTAATTTAATTAGATATTTTCTAAATTTTTCGAGATACTCTTGACAATAGTTTCGTTTCATGTAGAACCAATAATTATATGTGCAGGTTTGCTTAACTGGGCATGTCATGAGTTGTGCTTTATGGTCCGAAAGAGCTAATTCACAAAGTTCAGTTTTTCCACCGCGTCTATTATGAATAACATTATCTAAACATGTTCCACTTCTGGGTCTTGTGGGCTCTTTAACTGATAATTTAAGATTATAGCTCTCGATCAGCTGGATAAACGAGGTGGTATATTTGGATTTTTTTAAAATATTTACATTAAAGTCTCCGCATACTAAAATCTTGTTTTTGTTACTAGATATAATTAGGTTTAGAACATCATCAAAATGGTTCAAAAATGACTGAAAATTTCTTGTAACATCTTTACATTTCGGTACTCTATATACACACAGAATTACTATTTTATGGTCAATCAATTCTATCGCACAGCATTCAAAAACATTAGGTATATTTAACTTTATAATATTTGTGATAACTTCAAATTTTAGACCATTTCGAACTAATATGCAGGAACCACCATCTCTACTGTTACGTGTGTAGGACGCAGCAATAATAAAACCTGGTATTCGTAATAAACAGATATCATCAGGTACCATGTTATGTTCTGTAAAGCATAATATGTCTATACGTTTACCTATGTATTCCATATCATCCAAACAAACCGTCAATAAATCGGCTTTATTAATTAAGCCATCTATGTTCTGATGTAGGATTTTAATAGATTTATACACGAAAAAA
>NW_020654639.1:0-13641 GCF_003589595.1 Hyposmocoma kahamanoa
TCAAATCAAATCAAATCAAAATTATCTTTATTTCGTAGGTAAACAAATTACACTTGAAATCGTCACATTTAACATATTTTTACAGCCATACCGCCTTATCGTTTAAGTAATCAGTAACAGCGTAATATCCTCCCTTAAGTAAGGTAGTCTTTACATGTTTTTTAAACTTATCAAAAGATAGATCTAAAACAGCTTTTGGAATCTTATTATAATACTGAATTCCTTGCCCCACAAAAGAACGCATGACCCTTTGAAGTCTAAATTTCGGTAACACGAGTTTCCATTTATGTCGAGTATTAAAATTATGTATGTCACTTCGTTTATTATATAATTCATTATTAAGTCGTATAAAAAGTATACAATTGTAAATGAATTGTGATGCAGTGGTCAATATACCAATTTCTTTAAAAATCTCCTTAAGTGAGGTACGTGAACTTAATTTATAGATTGCTCTAATAGCACGCTTCTGCAAAATAAAAATTGTATCAATATTGGACGCGGTTTGAAATCGACGCCGACGGAATCCTTCACGTTTCGGCGGTGAATGACATCACAAAGAACAGCAAGCACATGTCTATATAATATATAATATATATAATATAACATATATAATATAACGCACACACTCAAAATAGCCCCGCACTAGGGAAACCCTGTGTCGCGGGTGCCATGGACACACACATAGACAACCACAAATTACACCCTAACTCACGAGATAAATAAATGTAAGCCATACAAACATTTCTCCCGGCCCGGGAGTCGAACCTGGGACCTCTGCGTGGCAGTCTGGCGTGGTAACCGTTCGGCCACGGAGGCAGTTATTATGTCTATCACCAACAAGGGGCGGTTGTCGCAAGAGGAGCTCTTGCGATTGTTGCGAGAGGCTGAAATCAGGAATCGAGATATGCAGGCCAGGACAGAGGCGGCCCAAGCGAGAAATGAGCTGGAGGGCCTCTGCATCCGCGTCAAGGATAAGGCCGAGACGCTGCTAGCGGGGCTGGCTAATACCGGCGACAAGACACAGGCGAAACATATCGCCGACAAACGACTAGAGTTGGAACTGGTCCTCCGAAAGTCCTTGAAGAAATAAATCGCAGAAGGTTCAGTGACCATTGCGCTTGTCTAAGGCCCGGCACCCATTGGCGGGACGGACGGCGTGGTAAATGATCCTTCAGCATCTTTACATGCAAGCGCACACTGGCGACAATTACGCCGCGGTATATCCTTAGGCATGCTGCAGCATACTCACGCATAGGCTGCCGGCTCAGTAAACCTAAATTTACTTTAGGTCTTTGTCGCTACGACAATTGAATTAATATTAATATAAATAACTACAATTACAACTTTTTTTACAATTTTGTAAGTTTGCCTTTTTAAGTCAGCCAAAAATTCCAGTTCTACCGCCTAGCGGTAAAGTCAGCATTACCGCTCCGCGTATTTTAATTGATTTAAATTGTTTAAGCATTTGAAAGTTTATTAAATCGTAAATAATATTTAAATCTGTGACAAAATTAATCAGTGTTTGTGAAATACGTTAAAAAAAACAACTAACAATGGCTCCACCATCGAAAGCAGCCCTTGACAGGTTAGTGGAAGTTATTTCAAGTTTGGAAGTAAAAGTCAATGATTTGAATATCAAATTAGATCTATGCTATGACACTATTAAAACTCAAAACACATACATAGCAAAACAAGATGAAAAATTGTCAAAATTATTGACAAAAATTGACAGTTTGAAAATCTCAACTGACACGACTACCAACAGACGCAAAAACAAGCGTAAAATCAAGTCAATTACCTCACATGACTGTAGCACAATACAGCAGCAACACACTTCCACTGTCACAAACATCATGTCGAGTATTCCACAGAGACTTAGTGTTCCACTGACCCTGGATGATTCCGGCCCTCACGGAATTACTATAATTCAGCAAACGCCTGATAAAACCAATCACAACCACTCCACTGCAAACCACAAGTCACATAATATATCAACTCCACATACATCAACCCCTGACACCAGAGAGTTTCATCTTATTAACACCACTAGACCTCACAACAAAAAGACAATCGAACCGGTGTTAGGACGCTGACGAGCGGCACCACCACGCATTGGTACGCTACACTTATTCAATTTTAGTGTAGACACAACTTCCGAAGATATAAAGCAGCATCTACAATCTCGGCTGCGAATTAGTGGAGTATGCTGTGAGCGGCTGCCGACACGCGGAGAGTACGCGTCCTTTAAATTAGAGGTGCCAGCCAACAAAGTCCAATCTATACGAGATCCTGGATTATGGCCCGCCGGAGTATCAATTAGAAAGTTCAATACGATCACTCCAAAAAACTTAAGAAGAACACACGCGCGGCACGATCAGGGATAACCTCAAAACCGAGACACAAATCGAACATAACGATCTTACAAAATGTACGTTCTATTACTGGTAAAACGGGACTATTGAACATAATTTTAAACACGCACGAACCGGACATACTTGTATGTTCTGAAACCTGGTGCAAAAACAATGAAATACTAGAGTGAAGTTATCTGGGTACGAGCTCGCAAATTACTACTGTCGCCCGCGCATCAACCACGGCGGTGTAGCTATGTTTACAAAGCCAGGAATCTTATTTAAACAAAGAACGGACCTACAGAGTATTGGTGTTGAATATCATTGTGAATTTTGTGTAATTGAACTGTATTCGGAAAATATTATTATTGTGGGTATTTATAGAACTGGAAACGGAGATTTTAAACAATTTCTGTATGCAATAGAAAAATTATTGTCAACAATATTTGACGAAAATAAAAGGTTAATGTTGGTGGGCGACATAAACGTAGATTATTTCACCGACAACTCGGACAGGCGATGCCTAGACGACCTATTGAATTGTTATAACACAAAAAATATTGTCGATTTTCCTACACGCGATTGTGACACTTGTAGCACTTCTTTGGACTGTGGGATAGTTTCGAGCGATGACTGTAATTACATAACCGTTTCTCCGTTAGATACGCCGATAAGCGACCACAACGCACAGCTATTACCTGTTACGCAACACAAAAATGTACACAAATTTATACATCGACGTATCTTTGCAGAGGAGTCTATTAATTTATTTTATATGGACATTTATAATTATGATTGGAGTTTCATTCATGTGACTGATATTAATATTAATGAAAAATTTAGTTCATTGATAAGAATATTAACTTATTATATTAATATTCATTTTCCTATTAAAAAAATATCTTTAAAGAGGAATACTATTCCATGGGTGAGTGAAGAACTTAACCACCACATTGCAATGTATAATAATTTCTGTTCAATGAAACACCAATTTCCACATGATAATGTTTTAAATAAATGTCTCCAACATCATTCAAATTTAATAAAATCTATGAGTTTGCGTGATCGTCGTCTATTTAATGATAATAAGATGATGTCTACTAAAAACTCGAATAAGGTAATGTGGCAGATTGTGAACGATGAGGTTTCAACTAGGAATCACCAACAAAACGTTCGACTGACTCACAAGGGAGACATTGTGCCTGTAGACATGATACCTGACTACTTCAATGATTATTTTCTTACAATAACTTCAAAATTACATCTACACAATAATAAAGAAAAATCAATGTCATTTTTAAGAAAATGCGTGGGTGAATGCGATGTTCCTCAGTACAGCCTTCCAACTGTCACTCGTGACTCGTTGGAGGGGGTAGTGAGGGGTATGTGGCATACGTCAAAAACGCTGGACATATACGATATATCTATACATATATTAATGTCGGTGTGGCCAGTGATTAGAGACATACTCGTTATTTTAATAAATGAAATGTTTAGAGAAGGTATATATCCTGATATTTTAAAAAGTACTCGTGTATGTCCAGTGTTTAAGGGGAAGGGGGACGTGACCCATGTTGAAAGCCACAGACCGATAACCATAGTTCCGAATATATCAAAAATAATAGAACCTATTATATCAACAAGTATTATGGATCATTTCGAAATGAACGATTTGTTATCAGATAGACAATATGCTTATAGGAAAGGTAAATCCACCGTAGTTGCAGCAAAAAATATGGTAGATTCTATTATTACCAGTATAGATGATAAGTATAAAACTGCAGGCATTTTTTGTGACCTAACAAAAGCGTTCGATGTAATTGAAAATGATTTATTTATTCAAAAGTTAGCTGTGTATGGCGTCAACGGAGTCGCCCATAACCTATTAAAGTCTTTTTTATCAAACAGACGGCAAACGGTTCAGGTCAGTACAAACGGTACAACAACTAGGTCAGCGGCTGGTGACGTCACCATTGGCATCCCACAAGGATCCGCCCTAAGTAATACACTATTCCTGGCATTCATCAATGATCTGCCATACTTTATATCAGGGGGTCTTGTGGTTCTATTTGCGGACGATACAACCGTTATAGTGTGTGCTCGAGTTGGAAGAAAAATTAGCCTGCACGTATGAGCAGCTCTGTGTGAGTGGTTCTCTGCGAATGGACTTATTCTTAACGAATCGAAGTCAAACCTTATGTTGTTCTCAGGAAGAAATTCTATAACAAAGCCAATTATCACCTCCATTGTTCCATTATGTAACACCTGTAAATTCTTGGGTTTAACGCTAGACTCAAATTTGAACTGGAAGTCACATATACAAACTCTATGTCAAAAACTTGGAAGTGCTGCATACGCACTGAGGAAACTGCGTCCTCTTGTCTCCAATGTGGTATTGAGGCAAACGTATTATGCACATTTTCATTCACACTTCACAATTCAACTGAGTCGATTAGGGTATTTATTCTTCAAAAACGTGCACTAAGAACAATAGTAGGCATAAAAAAGGGTCAGACCTGCAGAAACCTTTTTAAGAAATACAATATAATGACCATGTACTCACAATATATTTATGATATAATAGTTTATGCGCGTCAAAACTTGGCTACTTATGAGCGACGTACGGACGGAGGCCGAGCGTTACGAAACGCAGGAACACTAAAATCCGTTGCCCACCGTACCGAACTGGCAACTAGAAATCCGCGGGTAATAGGTCCCCGATTCTACGAACATCTACCCACAGACCTGAAAAGTGTTAGAAACGATGAAACGTTTTGTACCCGACTAAAAATCCTTTTATTGGATATTGAATTGTACAGTGTCGATGAGTTTCTTTTGAAACAATTTTAATTTTATTTTATTCGACAAGCAGTAGTTATACTACTTTATTTTATATTCATTATTATTATTTTGTTACTGACGATCATAGTTATCCCTTGACATTGTATTTCCAATTGCAATATTGTGACATTGATAACATGAAATAAACGATTCTATTCTATTCTATTCTATTCTATCAAGCAAAAGTGTAAGATGTAAAGCAAATAATGTAAATAGTGTAAGTAATGAAGGTAAGCAATATAAATAATAATGTAAGTTTACAAACATAATATTAAATTATAACAATAGCCACCAAATATGAGATAATATATAGGTACGGAAATTTAGGTTTACAGGTATCAAACGCATTGATTAGGGAAATATCTACATATGTAAGGGAACACATCTGCTTTGACAAAAGATGTTTTTTGTATTCACGTTCAAATCGTTTTTTAATATTTTTATTATTTTTTTTTACTAAAGCTAGTTGTTAATTTATTTTAATATTATTATGACTCGGACATTATTCTTATTATCATTATTAATTTTGTTATTTTATATTGTCTAAGAGCACGCTGCATATTGTAATTACATTATAAATAGGATAATGTTATTTTAAATGTTTGGGTTACGGATCAAATCCTTGTTATTCTTTTTAGTTTTTGTTAAATAGGCATAGTCATCTACCTCTTCTCAGGCTCCAGCTGAAAATCAGCGCTGTGGCTCTGCCCAGCATTAAGCTGACCTGGCTAGCCTTTACGGCTATATTTTGGTTTTTTTTTAGTGGTTTATTCTTTAATTTAAATTTAGATTAATATTATTATTATTATTTGTATATTTTATTTGTAATAGCCGAATAAATGTTTCTTTCTTTCTTTTCTTTCTATATCTTGTATATATATTTCTGTCTTTAGGCTACACACAGTTAGGTTGTAGGGCTACACTATTAGATAATTCATAGGGACGACCCCTGAGGTCTTAACGTTAGGTTGAATAGGGTAGTTTACATTATCTTGATTCTTACCGAAAATAGAAAAATCTATCTCTAATATCTAGTTCTTCTTGGGCCTGCTGATTACATGATTAATTATTAATATTTACTACATTTTAATCCGTTACAAATAAAGACAAGTACTCAGGACATAGTACATTTCGGTCGTTCTTCGCTGTGGATGTCAGATCGACCTTTGTTCGATTTTATATTTCCGAAACGAAATAAGATATGTAAATTATCAAAACAACTTTACATAGGCCTTAGTTTGAATAACGAAGTTGTTCGCGTAACGTGTTTATTCTCGTTTCGCTGTATATAATCACATCGGACTGTGTTCTTTGGGTGAGTCGGTTTGTTTAGCTTAAAGTTTACCTTTTCTCTCCTGGTCTTTGGTCAAGGCTCGAGCTTTGTTGGCTTCGAGGTGCGTCTTTTGCCGCTTCGCGATTTGCTCGCGCACTTTCGCCTCAATCGCGGTTGGATCTTGAACCGCTTCAGTGCCCAGAGCTCGCATTAAATTTTTATATTCTGAAAATAAAATGTAATAAAAAATCCCTTCGATTCGGCTGGATTCGAACCAGCGCCTTCCAGCAATCCGTGCTAGACTCTCTTCCAAGTGAACCACGGAAAAAACAACCAGCATGCTGATTTTGATTGAAACCGGAATCGGAATATTTTTTGATGTTTCGAATTGTCTTATCGTGGTATAATGTTTAAGTACTTAATGTTATTTACATTTAGAGAATTTTGACTGTTAAAAAAAGAAAAGTATGTAATAATAAAATCTATTAAAATTACGTTGTTTTCAATTATTATTCCGCATTTTCATGAAGAAAAATAAATAAAACAAGCTGAGTCTTGATAGTCACGTTGCGAATTCGGAACTATGGTCTAGTGTCAACTGTTAGTTTCATCAAAGAGCATATAGATGGCGCTGTTAAAATTTTACGAAACAAACATCGCGTATTTTTATTTAACGAAAAATTATTTCCTATGTATACTATTGAATAAAAAATAAACAAAATATTGAAGAGATATATGCAAATAAATACGTTCAACTTAACTTTTAATCATTACAAATCGATAGACAATAAAACTTAAAATTATATTGTTTCCATTGCATCCGTGTAACTATTTTAAGATTGCTAAATTTGACGTAAGAGCAATATTACTTTAATGTTAAAGTCGCGTCATAATACGAATTGAGTGAATGAACAGTCACAAAGCTGCCGATAAAACATCATAGTTTTAACATTACAATAAGCTTACTTTAAGCGCGTTATGTTACGAAAAGTCAATGTAAGGTTAACGTAATATTGTTTTAAGAGGTTGTGGTAGACAACCCTGATTAATACTATAGCTTTCTAATTTGTGAGTTAAATCAGCTATTGTATTGCTCTCGCGCAAGTCGCGGCCTTTCGTACAAGCCCTACTGTAGTCACATACCTGAGTTTAGGTTCCGGGGGCGCCTCTAGGCCGAGTCGGACTTTTTCTTGCTCTTCTTTCCACGCCTCGCGCCAGCTATGTCGACGAAGCTTCTTGCGCTCCTTCTTTGTCAGGAATACTGGCATGTAGACCGGCTTCAACGGTTCCGCTGTAAGTGAGAAAATAGCATCAATACAGGGTGTCACAGTAAGAAAAGTATATTTATCCGATCCAAATCCAGTTATTTCCAGTAGTTACAATGTGGTCGACCGATTTCTCGAGCTCGTACGATTACGCGAGCTTCTCGACTGACAAAGGCTACAAACGTCACTCAGAACACAGTTATCGAATGAAAGTTACCAAACGTCCTATTGTTTACAAAGCAAGAATGTAATATGGAAATCTCTTATTATTTTAAATAAAGTCTGGATTTTGTTCAATTTTATTAATTTATTTTAATGCAAGTCTAATGCATTCCTATATTTTCCTTAGGCATGCTGCAGCATACTCACGCATAGGCTGCCGGCTCAGTAACCCTAAATTTACTTTAGGTCTTTGTCGCTACGACAATTGAACTAATATTAATATAAATAACTACAATTACAACTTTTTTTACAATGTTTTAAGTTAGCCTTTTTAAGTCAGCCAAAAATTCCAAAATAAATACTCACTATTTTATTGTCCTAATGTATAGAATTAATGACAAGGGTAAAATCTCTCCAATAAACATTGAGTTGTACAATTATAGATGGCCACGAAAAATTTTGTACACTCTCTAAGCACGCAAGCTGTTTATATTACCTCTGTACAACCTAAAAGTTGTATATTAGCTGTTTAAGAGGAAGCATGCCAAAAAAGTTTTGACGTTGGCTCCGCCCAAATTTGTGAAACAAATATATGCCTGAAGTTCGCGTGACATGCGACAGGAGATGTTGAATTTTGCGCATTAAAAGTACCAAATTCGTTTTAGCGGAATAACTCTAAAACTAAAGGGATTAAAAAAAAATCCGTAGTGACAGTTGTCGATCATGCATAAATATAATTAATTATCTAACTTTTGTCCTAATAACCTGTAGCATTTCGAGGATAAATCGAAAAAATGTGAAAATTAGAGGTAAAGGAAATGAAACTATTTTTCCGGATTTAAATCGCGTATATTTGTTTTTTCAAACAAACCGACGTTTCGGGCCCTTTACAGGTCCCATGGTCACGGTTGACTGAGGTGGTACAGTCTTCAACCAGTTATGTCTAATATTGATGCAAACCACCCTATTTTTTCACTATAGTTACAATAGCTCTTTTTGACTTGTTTCAATTGGCTGACGTGACTCAACTGAACACTGTATTAAATCATAATAATAGACTCCTAGATTTAGCGATCACCAATAGCCCAGAGTTCTTCTCCCTTATTAAAACTCTACCTCTAAGCCGTCTGGATGCACATCATCCCCCCTTTGAAGTAACATTCGGTGATAGAGCCCCCTTGTTGGACCTTAATAGATCAGTATGTAGCAAACTTTGCTTTTATAAAACTAATATTGAGGGTTGTATGGGTGACCTGGCCGCGATTGAGTGGGATCATTTAGTGTCTTCTCATGATTGTGATAACTTCGTGCACACGTTTTATAACATCGTCTACGAAGTCATAGAAAAATATACACCTAGAATCAGGACGAGTGTAAGAGGATATCCGGTTTGGTTCTCGAGAAGTCTGATTAGACTTATCAAAGAAAAACATAAGTACCACCATCGCTTCAAAAGGTTTGGTAACCCCCGAGACTACGACTCCTTTTCAATGCTAAGACAGAGAGTGAAAACTGAGCTGGAAAAGTGTCTGAGGGGTTATATTGAGCGTATTGAGACTGACTTAACAGTGAATATCAAAGCTTTCTGGCGGTACACTAAAGATAAAAGGGTCACAAACAGCTACCCTAAGCGCATGCGATACAATGATCGTGAAGCTGAGAATGGTGCTGAGATTGCAAACCTCTTTACCGATTATTTTTCTTCTGTTTATGGGACTCAGTGTAATGACGTGTTATATACTCCTGAATTTCCTGCGTCTAATTTATCAATACATAAAATTTCTTTATCACCTGACCTCGTCTTGAATCAGCTCAAGGGAATTGACTTGTCAAAAGGCGCCGGTCCTGATGGCATTCCGCCAATTTTTATTCGCCTCTGTGCTTCAGCTCTCGTTAAGCCGCTAACCATTATATATAATATGTCTTTGTCTAGTGGTGTGTTTCCTTCATTGTGGAAGATCACAAGGATTACACCCGTCCATAAATCTGGCGATAAAGCTGACGTCACCAATTACAGGCCTATTAGTATATTGAGTTGGTTTGCTAAACTTTTCGAGAGCTTAGTGTACACTCATCTCTATGGCCACCTCAGGCATCTGCTAAGCCAGCATCAGCACGGATTTATTTCGGGCCGCTCAACCGGTTCGAATCTACTCACTTACGTAACATATCTTTCTGATGCATTTAACGACAAGTGCCAGGTTGACGCCATTTATTTAGACTTCTCAAAAGCCTTCGACCGTGTTAATCACTTAATACTATTGTCTAAGTTGAGTCACCTTGGTATTCACGGAAATCTCTATCGCTGGATCTGGTCTTACCTAATGAACCGTTCTCAACTAGTGGCCCTGAGTGGATTTGAGTCAGTTCCATTTCTTGCACTTTCTGGCGTCCCTCAGGGATCAAATCTCGGCCCCCTTTTATTCCTAACTTTTATTAATGATCTTCTGGACTCGATTAATTGTGAATGTTTGGCATATGCTGACGACATCAAGATATTTTGTCGAATTCATGACTTAAACGATTGTTTATCTCTTCAATCCAATCTGGATATAATAACAAAATGGTGCAATAACAACTGCATGACACTCAATGCAAGAAAGTGTCAGATTATCACGTTCACCAAAACCAAGAAGCCATTTAACCACACTTACCAAATTAGCTATGGTATATTGGATCGTGTAAGCGTTGTGCGTGACCTGGGTGTCATGTTTGATTCAGTACTCTCGTTCAGACCCCATTATGACCATATATGTAATAATGCACACAGATTGTTATCCTTTATCCTTCGTAATGCTAAGCCTTTCAGAAACCCCACCTCCTTGATAATACTATACAATTCTTTCGTCAGAAGTATTTTGGAATACTGCTCGCCTATCTGGTGTCCCATATATCACGCCCATATCGAAAGATTGGAGTCTACTCAACGTAGGTTTACAAGATGTCTAAGCACAAAATTCGGACTTCGTCGTAAACTACCTACTTATTCCGATCGCTTACGAAGATTCAATATGACCAGTCTTGAGGATCGTAGGCGAGTGTCAGACCTGTGTACATTGCATAAAATTGTAAATTCTTCCCTGGATTCTCAGTTGATTGAACATCTACATTTTATAGTACCTACTCGGTCTGTGCGTATTCCACAGATGTTCAGTTTGCCACTTGTAAATAACAATGTTGCACAAAATGCACCACTTCACAGGATGTGTCGATTGTATAATAGCATATGTTCCCACCATGACATTTTTTCTTGTTCTGTTACGTCTTTTAAAATTTCATTGTACCTAAATTTAAGCAAGAAAATCCGTTAGATTTCCGTTATTATATTTAATTCTTGTATTTAATTTCCATTTTTAGTGTTCACTCTATATAATAACATATAAAGATAAAAGTTGTGTGTAGCTTTAATTGGATGGCAGATTTATATTGTTCTACTTGTAATAGCTTTTAAGTGTGATTTCTAATTTGTTATCTGTAGCTATACCTTATTAAATAAAAAAAATAAAATAGTTATTAATTAATTACCTTATTTTTAATTTTACAAAGAAACATTCAAATTTACGCTACTTTAAGTTTTACAAATTATTTTAATGAATGAATTTTTATTAAGTTCAATTTATAATTTATTTTTTTATTTTTTTTATTTTTTTTAATTTTTTTATTTTAATTAGGTAACTGAAATGAAAGATAGATAGTGAGTTAGATTCAGATATTGAGTCAGATTCAGATATTGAGTCAGATTCCGATACTGAGTCAGATTCAGATGTTGTTTCATATTCAGACCTTGATCTAGATAGTAAAAGTTATATTGCTGTCCCTGTCACAAATATTAGTGATATGACAAACGATGTAGTTCCAATTAGCGCTAGCCCGGGAACGGGCAAATCAATCTTGCTATCACATATAGCAGAACAATCGAATAAAGGAGATAATTCATTTATAGTTGTTAAGACCAATCTAACAGATACAATTGACAAACTCGAAAGCCTAAACACAGAAGAAAATGTTACACTCGAACAAGCAATACACTTCCTCTTTATTAGTACACAAATTGAATCATCTGAAACTGAAGAAAGCGAAAGTGCATACAACCTCGTAACTGTTCAGGAAGATGAAAGCATAGCCTTTTCACCTAACGCCCGTTTTCGTCCCTTGGAACTATTGCGTGCAATGGTATTTTGTAATTTGTACAATAAAGGAAAAATCGTATTGTTACTTGATGGTTTTGATGAGATAGCGCCAGACTACTGTAAAACAACTTTAAATCTTCTAAAGATGCTAAAACATAGCAAGGTGCATAAAATGTGGGTAACCACTCGTCCATACTCGGACGTCACGAAAGACTTAGAAGATTGTTTGGAAACGTTCGCATATACATTAAAACCTCTGTCAAAAAATGAGCAGTCAGCATTTTTCGAAAATTTCTGGAAACATAAGATGAAATCTCGACATACTGAAATAGAATCATCTCTGAGAAATTTTTTGAAGTCACTAGATGTGTATACTTTTTCTATTCTGCATAAGACTGATAGAAAACAGAACCCAAATAAAAGCGTTGAGAGTTTCATGGGTGTGCCATTGCACTGTTACATGTTCGCTAAGGTAATATGGAAAGATTTTGTAAAAGTTTGCACGCAAAACATTGATAAAGCTCCGGATATTACATCAATAACAATTTTTTATTTATATTCAAATTTTTTTGATATAAAATTCGATGAAATCCTGCATAATGAAAACTTAAAGAATCCGAAAAATCGACTACTTCGGCAGCAAAAGAAAATTGCGGAAAGCAATAATGGTAAATTGGCTCTATTACAGATATTTGACAAAAACTTACTTGCAGAATTGGTTCCAGACGAAGACATGATTACGCTTATAAGCAATGTAAAAAGCGGAAATGAAAAAACCGGTATTGTCACAGTAGTTGTTGGCAATAAACCTCAATTTGTGCACCGAACGTTTGCAGAATATTTTGCAGCACATCATTTGGCAGAAGTGTTGATGAGCCCTGGAGAAAATAAAAAAAAGGAAGCAGCTAGGTTACTATTATATAATAGTGTTGTTAGCAACTTAGAATATTACGATGTCCTGTTTACTTTCTTTAACTATATTATTGCTTCTAGAACCAAGAACAAAGATATTTTTGAAGCATCCATTCTCGGAAATATTAAAAAACTGGCAGAAACCGAAAACGTGAACGAAATATTTGATCCTCTTGAAAGGACACCGATGCATCTCGTAGCTATTAACTTATTCCTTGTTTTACACAAGTGTCTTAAACGTTATGTGAGAGGATTACGGGATTTATCTTCAGCAGAAACAGTGCATAAGTATTTCCCTAAATTTATTCAGCGTCTATGCCAATCAATGAGCAAATGTTCGCCTGATGCACTTTTTAAGTGGACACCTGCGCATTATATGACAATTTCATTCTCTGTCGCGAATAGAAATCTGAAAAAGTTTCTTTGGTTATTTAATTATCTAAGCGATGTCACACCGGACACTTTACATCGAACACCGTTAATGCTGTTAATGTTAAGTATTCCGAACAACCTTGCTGAGTTTAAAAACTATGCACTTTTGAATAGGATCGACGTCAACACTCAAGATAAATTTGGTAAAACAGCGCTACATTACTCACTGGAAACATATTCACAGACAACTGATTATGTCGATTTGAGTGATTTTGAAAAGCAATTGCATGGTGTTTGTTTACTATTAAAACTTGGTGCTCGTATTGATATACCAG
>NW_020654639.1:13741-19438 GCF_003589595.1 Hyposmocoma kahamanoa
TAAAAGAATATTTGTGTACCTTTGAAGGACCTGACGACGTGCTTTCCTTTAGAACGGATCCCAATTATGAAAAAATCGAATCCGAAGGCATAAAAAGTGTACTGAAATATTTACTATTAGATCACCTACATACTAACAATATGACTCCGATTTTGCCGGTCCTTGATGCTGAAGTAATAGCCCTATATCATTTGGACAGTCACATGACTGCTGATGCTGCTGAAGCTGATGAAGACTAATAAAGAGAGAAGAATAGTAGATAATCTTATAGCGAAAACAGACATTTTTACGTCAAATGTTGATGATGACCAACGCAATAAAATTGTCTTCTTATTAACTGAGACGTACCACGTCGCTCCTATATAATTGTTACCTCATTTAGTGGACATCGTAGATTCAAGAGGAAGATTAGCTCTACATTACGCTGTTAATAAGCGAAATTATGATAAAGTCACTATTTTAAATGAGAGTGATGCGCGTGCTGATATCCTAGACAATGCTGGTAAAACACCGGCTCACATAGAAATGTCAAACGTATTATTAGAATGTGATTGTACTTTTGATAAAGAAAAACTTAATTTCATTGACACGTTAACTATCGAATTTGCCGAACCCCTAGTCTTGACGATGAACCTATTTCCGATTCGGACACCAATCGACGCAGACTTTATAGTTCACGTACTGTGTAACACAGAATGTATAGCAGAGGTTTTACAATCGCATTACAAGGACGCAGTGAATACCAAAGATTCCAAAGGCAAAACGGCCTTGCATTACGCTGTTGAAAATAATGATGAATCTTTGGTTACTCTTTTAATTAAGAGTAATGCGCGTGTTGATATCCTAGACAACGCTGGTACAACGCCTGCTCACATAGAAAAGTCAAACGTATTACAAGGTAATAATACTTCTGACAACGAGAAACTTAATTTCATTGACAAGTTAAGTGTCGAAATTGCCGAACCACTAGTCTTGACGATGAACCTATTTCCGATACGAACACAAATCGACGCAGACTTTATAGTTCACGTACTGTGTAACACAGAATGTATAGCAAAAGTTTTATCGTCCCATTACCCGGAAGCAGTGGATACGAAAGATTCCAACGGCAGAACAATCTTGCATTATTCTGTTGAAAAACAAGATTTTATAGCTGTTTGTTCTTTAATTGATATAAATGCTCAAGTTGATATTGATGACAATGAGGGTAAATGTCCTGCGCACTTGGATGAACTGGACGACGTTGCAAACGTTACGTATAGTAAGCTTTCTTTTATTGATACACTGCCGTTTGTGGTCGCAAAACCTCTAGTCTTGACAATGGCCCTAGTTCCTCCACCTACACAATTTCGTGAAAAGCTATTGAAGTATATTCTTGATAGCATCGGACAATAGCTTCTATTCTTTGGACAGAATATTCTGACTTACTTGCAAGTAATACTTTAAAGGTGTCAACGACATACAACTTCTTTTTTGTTAAATACTTCTTTATTCCTTTGCAATTTATTTATTTATTTTTGTTTCTTTTGTTTATTCACAATTGTTTTTCATTTTGGCATTTTCAATACATTTTATAATTACAATACAATTTTTTATTTACAATTCAATACAAATCCTGCAGTATTTATATAACGCGGATTCTTACATATTTATGGTGCCGAAACCCTTTTTTCTAAAATGGAAGGATACGAAACCTGCTCCAGCGACTCAAGCACGGTAAAACACGCAGGCAAAGATCTTACAACCTTGAAGTCCTTGCGAATAACGCGAGGACAACATAAAAGGACGTTAACAAATTTGGAGAAATTTTTGGAATCTGCAGAGGTAGACGACGCCATGCTCGAAGTTCGGAGAAAGGTATTGGAAAAAACATTTCTAAACTTCCAAAATACGCAACATGATATTTTATGCATTGACGAGGGCGACGATGATAGCGATGAGTTTGAGCTGCATTATTGCAATTTGCTCACTAAAATAGAAAAACTGCTGAAGAGCTGTAAAAGTTTCAAAACTGGGAACCACAGCGCCTCTCCTTCTGCATCATCAAGCCATTTGAAACTTCCACGCATAGAAATAACTACTTTCGATGGTAAATTAGAAAACTACCGCTCATTTCAAGACTTGTTTGATTCGCTAATTCATCAAGATCCAAATTTGTCAAACATACAAAAGTTATATTATCTAAAACAATATTTGAAGGTGCAAACCGTTGATAAAAAATATGACATAAATCTCTTATGCGCCAAATCTCGTATTGTTGGCTTAGATTCCAAATTAACTATTCCAAAACTAGAACTCAATGGAGCCTTACTTTTATCTAAACTAGTTTCAAAGGTCTTAACCATAATAAGTAACGTAAAAGGAATATTTCTATTTTGTGACTCAAAAATAGCTTTGGGGTGGATAAACACTGTTGAGGAGAAATTACCATCATATATGGCTAATCGTGTCAAAGAAATTAATAAATTAAGTAATGGTATGACATGGAAGTTCACTCCAGGTTTGGCAAATCCAGCAGATATTCTATCTCGCGGTGGAGATCCCAAGGATATTTTACATAACTGCTTGTGGTGGCATGGTCCTGATTATTTAAAAAACAATTCCTACTATTTCCAATTATCAGATGTAGAGTTCCCTATTTCATTGTTTGATGAGCAAGTAACTCAAACCTCGAATCTTTCTACTGACAATTGCATAATGCCATTCTTTACAAGGTTTTCAAATATCAATAAAATGCAACGAATTATGTCATATATGTTAAGGTTTATTAACAAATGTAAGAAACTCTCGACAAATACAGGTTATATTACAGTTTTAGAACTTCAAGATTCTTTAGAAGTTATCATACGATATGTTCAACATCATTATTTCTCAAAAGAAATAGATTGCATAAAAAAGGGTGTTGACTATAAAACAAATTCTAGTTGTCAACTAAAAATGTTACACCCTTTTATCGATGATAAAAACATTCTTAGTAGTAGAGTAGGCGGGAGATTACAAAATTCTAATCTATCATTCAATAGGAAATTTCCAATAATTTTGCCTAAAGGATGTGACGTAACTCGACTCATAATTCTAAATGAACATTTAATTTTATTACATGGCGGTCTGAAACTTATATCTAGCAGCCTTTCACAACGTTTTTACATCTTAAATTCAATAAGAGAAATAAAATCGGTTATTTACAAATGTATTACATGCACAAGATATAAAGCTGAATCTGCTAAACAGCTAATGGGTTCACTTCCTAAAGAAAGAGTCTCACAAACACGAGTTTTTAAAAAAGGTAGGAGTTGACTATTGTGGACCATTTGAAATCAAACAGTCAACCATCAGAAGAAGTATTATCAGCAAAGCATACGTTTCTGTATTTGTTTGTTTCGTTTCAAAGGCAGTACATTTAGAAGTAGTATCTGACATGACTAGTGACGCTTTTATTTCTGCGCTTAAACGTTTTATTTCACGTAGAGGCCTTCCCTCAGATATGTTTAGCGACAATGCTCAAACCTTCAAGGGTGCAGATAAGCAATTAAAAGAGTTGTATCGTCTACACAACAGTGTCACATTTCAAAAGACAATTACTGATTACACTTCTACCAAGGGCATTCAATTTCATTACATTCCTGCTTACAGTCCTCACCAAGGTGGATTATGGGAGGCTGCAGTAAAATCATTCAAATTTCATTTTAAAGGAATCTTAGGTGCTAAATTATTTACATTCGAACAATTAGTTACATTGACTATTGAAATTGAAGCGATTTTAAATTCGCGCCCTATTTGTCCGTTGACAAATGATCCATCAGACTTCAGTGTTTTGACCCCTGGACATTTTCTAATAGGCTGTCCATTAACTTCATTTCCACAGCCATCTTTATTAAATGTTCCTAATAACCACTTAAAATTTTGGAGGTCTATTGAACAATTCAGGCAGCATTTTTGGCAGGCATGGTCAAACGATTATCTAGTCTCTTTGAATAAAAGGACAAAATGGCAAAATAATCAGCCAAATATACATGAAGGTGATTTGGTTTTATTAAAGGATGATATAGTTCATCCACAATTTTGGCCATTGGGTCGTGTAGTAAGAGTCTTTCCAGGAAAGGACTCTAAGGTCAGAGTTGTTGAAGTAATGACATCTGATAAGAAATTGCATTCCAGGGCATTTTCTAAAGTCGTTGTATTGCCAATATAGTTTTGTATCATACTGTGACTACTACCTACTTGTTAAGAATACTATAGTTCTAATATATGTAGTTATATATTTTGTTTAAATGTATCTTAAACATTTTAAAACTTAATTGTGACTGAAGTGTCAATAGGTGGTTTATTTTAATTTCATGCGCGGGCGCAATTATGTCAACGACATACAACTTCTTTTTTGTTAAATACTTCTTTATTCCTTTGCAATTTATTTATTTATTTTTGTTTCTTTTGTTTATTCACAATTGTTTTTCATTTTGGCATTTTCAATACATTTTATAATTACAATACAATTTTTTATTTACAATTCAATACAAATCCTGCAGTATTTATATAACGCGGATTCTTACAAAAGGACAGCTGCTCATATTTGGTCAGCTCGAATGTCAGCAACGAGAGTGTGAGTAGATTACTTGACATATACTGTATAGAAGGTTTTTCATGTAATATTGTAAAATCAAATGAAATACTTAAATTAGTAGTGGAACTATTTAGCAGTGTTAAGAGCAATGACTTGTCTCGAGTGCAGACAGTTTTGAAACGTGTGGAAACGTACAATCCTACAAAGTACAAAACCTTGACGCGGAAGTTTAACTTTCCCAGAGATGTTTTTTTTTATTATTCCATTAACACTGGATGGTTTCAATATAATAGGTATAACTTAAGGAGCACTATGTCAATACTGTATATAAGTGACGAAACAAATGTGGCGATGTCTGTGGTAAACGCAAGGAGTAATAAAGATGGTGGCAAGACTGCCTTGCATTATGCAGCTGAGATGGGCAACGCAGACATTGTGGAAGCCTTGCTCTCTCACAGCGCGTATTATAATGTGCCTGATTTCCACGGCTCCACTCCCACACAGATTGCCAAAACACGTGCCAATTCAGCTGTTCTCCATTTACTGGAGAAAGTGGAAAAACTCTTCAATAGTTTAAATCATTTTGAACACATAAGAAGAGAGAAAGTCGGTTGTCGAACTATAAGTTTAAAAGATTATGTACTTCCAGTAGATTATATGTTTATTCGAAAGGATGAGCCGAAAACTGTCGAGGATATATTTGTGCGCACAAACGTGATTCAAAATCTCGGAGCAGAATTCGCGGAAAATTCGTCAGAGGACGAAAATTCGTTAATTATGAATATTCATAAAGTGATGAAAATTCATAAATTAATAAATGATGAAAATTCTTGAAATGGTGATAAATAAGAGCGATATGGGATTTTAAATTTTTTATTTTAACGCGTGGTGCCATTTCCATCAAACTTGGTTTGGATATTTAAATACTTTAAATAAATAAACGCGTTTTTTCATCTTATTTCAAAACAACCCCTAAGAAGGGGTAAGTTGAGGTATGGAAGTATTTTTATAAGTCTTTTCTATACAAAATCGTATTCCTTGCATTCGTAAACTTGAAGGTTGACATGAATATTCTTCAATGCAAAACACTTTTATAAAACAACCCTTCATAGAGAATGTTTCAAAGTTTGTATAGT
>NW_020654640.1:0-24081 GCF_003589595.1 Hyposmocoma kahamanoa
ATATCGCACTGTTAATACAATAGTGTATTAACTCAAAAAGAGGACTTTTTCAGAATTGATGAAAAACGAATTACTCATTTCCCGCAAAAAAATTATTAACATTTATACGTTATAGTTTATTATAGACACATAAACAATTTCTCAAATGTATTTTTAAAATAAAATTGAAAAAGTAATTTTATGTTTTTTAATTAGGATTATTATAGCCCGAACTAGCTCACATAAAGTGTGTCTCTTTATGAGTTAAGTAGATATCTTTTGATTGTTTCTTACAATATTCTAAAAACGGTTTTTTTGACATGTAGAGAATCAAATTTTACGTTCAGTAATGATATAATATTAAATTTCACATATTTTGAGTTACAACACTATTGTAATAGCAGTGCGATATGCTGATTAAAAGTTTCATATTTTCAGTTTGCCTATAACGCACTAATGACGGTTATTCCTACCAGTGTGGAACCACAGCGAGCCTTTTCCGCTGCTGGCTACCTAGTTAAACTATGTTATCGTTTATAAATATATCGATAAAATTGTATCGTTTTTGCGCAGCTACATTTCCAAAATAATACTTAAATTCACCTTATTATGATTGCAATTGACATCAATAAAGAACTTAATCCTTCCTTTCTTTGAATTTTAGCTGAATTGAATTTAAGCTACATTTCGCTATCTGTGAATTCTCCACCTTCAAACAGTACTTCCACACAACAGCAACTCTTGCAAAGTCTTTATATACATAGATATAAGAGCCTATTGCTCACGGTGAATTTTTTACATGACGACACGCGATCAACACATTTATTTTGCTTATGCGTTATCCCGCAAATACCGCGGGATCCCGCTCAGTTTACGAGCCAGATCAATCCCGCAAAATTGATGCGGGATCTCGGTATTTCAAGACCCCGGTATCCCGGTATTGCATTCCCTATTCCGAATTTAGCCCTCTGCAAACTTTTTCTCGAAGTCTTTCAGCATTCTGCGGGATCCAGCAAATACCATGATCCCGTGGGGTCAGAAACTGTTAATCCCGCAAATGGAGTGGAGTCATTTGCCTGTCATGTATAAAAAAAAAAAAAAAAAAAATACTGGGACTGAAATTATCTAGCGGGATTGCATTCCCTAGTTCGGAAGAACGGTATCGAGTTCGAGAATAAAGACTTGGTATTTCAATATAAAAAATAAACTGTATTTCAAACTAGAAAGTTAAGGGGTTAAAATGCGTTTGTCTAGAAATTACTAAACATTTTTTATTTATCTTTTTCAGGCACCAAAAATGAAGTTACTCATCATCACCTCACTCTTCATAGCAGTGAACGCCCAGAACTGCAGTCAAGTCTATTTCGGAAACCGTTATTATAAATTGGAACTTCTCAAAGAAGGTTTAAATAACGTTCAAGATCTAAAACTGAACCCTAACGACAATACCTTATATTTCATTATTGATCAGATAGCTAAATGGCCAACCAAAGCCCTAGGATACTTAAATATAGACAATAAAGAATCAGGTATAATCGAAGGTATAAGAAACGCTACTACTATAGCCATAGACAAAGATTACAACAGGGTATATGTTGGCGGTTCAGATGGAATATACAGAATTAATGATAAAAAAACACCTGAAATCTTACCTATAAGAGATAGCATTCACAGCATGTTTTTTAAAAACGCCCTATTCTATACTAATAAAAGAAAACAAGCTTATATTTACGAAAATAATTACATAAACCCCATATATGAATTGCAAGGCGTAGAAGCTGAAAATATAATGCTAGATGATGACAATAATATCTTTTTTACACAAGGTAAGACTCTGTTTCGTGTAAAAATGGGTACTAAAGCTATCAATTCTCATGAGAAATATAGAGTTGACGTGTTGGCTGCAGATGGTTATTTCAAACCTTATATAAGTACAAAAGAAGGTGTATATGTATACAATAAGTATAAATACGTGTTCGATAAGGTGTCTTCCATTGTTTATGTAAAAGCTTTGACATTTACTAAAAATGATGAACCTATTTTTTGTGCTTTTGATAAATTGATTAGATTAACTAGTAACAGTGATATTTGTTTGACACAATAGTATGGGATGGTTACAGACCTTGTTGCGGAGTTTTCACATTAGCTATGTCGTATAGAAGAGTACTCAGAATCTAGTTGACACCGGTTTTTTGTGAAATTACACCACTAGTTTGTTACGATTCCCACTAAGATCAAACACAAAGAATAATTCCTTGGATCTGTGCGCCAAACTAAGGCCACCAATAAGAAGATTCATAAATTCATTCAAAAGTCGAAACAATGCAAATGCCTTTGTGACCAGGCTATATTCATTATTTAGTTGATCAAGTTTACTCAGAACCTAGGCAAAAACCACTTTAAAAAAAATTCATTTCAATATTGGTTCTACCGGGAATGCAAAAAAAATCTAGGCCAAAAACACTTTAGACAAGTTCATTTCCCAAATTGATTCTACCGAGAACCGAACCCGGAACCTTCTCATGAAGTGGCGACAGTGCAAACCGTTGGACCACCGAGGTCATCTTATTTGGACTATTATATTAATTGCGTGTAAAATCTACAAATTGCATAAACACGACCACCAGATAAAGCAGATTCTCGTGAGAAGAAATATTCACTTTATTAGATGAGACGTTCTACATCGCATTGCTATTTCCAAAGTTTATGTTACGGGTCCCGGCGTCAATCAGCTGATAACTGCCTTTCAAAGAAATCTACCTTATTGTTGAGAAGCTAAATTACATTTTGCATTAATAATAATAATAACGCACACACTCAACATAGCACTAGGGAAACCCTGTGTCGCGGGTGCCATGGACACACATATTTATATGAATAAATTTCGTTTGAATTATAGATAGTTGTGTGTTTTATACTTTCAGTCATTGACTTACAAATAAATGGACGACGGGTCTAATACAAAAACCACGAAAAAAATATCCCAAGTCAACCTATTTAAACGTAGTGACATGTAAAGGAATATGAAAAAGCTAAAACGTTGAATTTAAATTGTAATGTCATCGCAGTACTGTCTAATTTTGCTTGCTTCGCTGTCAGTCGAACAAACGAAGACTAAAGCGTGAATGACGCTCTGTATACGATTTTAACGCCCTATAAGTTCGGACACTTTTTAGCGCGGACCCGACGTCCATATAATTGTAAGTCAATGCTTTCAGTGTAATACAAAACACTTCACACATCTATAAGCAAGGCGTCATCGATCGTGAGTGATTGAATGGTGAAATTACACGCAAATGGGACTTGTCAACGTATGTCTCAGGGTGACGGGCGCAGTGCCAGTGCCCCTCAGATCTTTGCGACTTAAAGCTCTGAGTGGCGCTGCAACTGTTACGGACAGGCGTGTAGCTTACCATCAGGCACACAACTTGTTCGTCCCGTCACTAGATATTAAAAAAAAATCACTGCCATTCCACCGCCACTCTATTAAGACCCAACTGCCATTGCAACGAGACTTTAGCAGAATAACAAATATTGTCATAATTGCAATATAATATCAGTGGAGACTCATTACTGCTTGGCGGCAGAAATGGGTTAGGTGGCAGAACTTCCCTGGACGAATTCTTTTAAGAAGAACTCTACTACTAAATTAACAATTATAAAATTAATCAGCAGCCGCTCACGCGATGCGCTCCTCCTACCGCAAAATGGCGGCTATTTGGTTTCGCAAAATAGAAAAGGATTCAGTTTAAATACAAGTTTTTATAAATAAAAATTATTGTTCTACATTGCTAAATAAATACCCTCCGTACTACCAACAAAAACATCTCAAATAAAATGCAGTAATACACGACCAATCCTGCACTTAAAAAGCACTAATGAAATTTTTGGTGTACTTGGATAAATATGATAATATTCCGTTTGAGTGGTTCTAACGTTTACCATGAAATTACTCCTTAAAGTATAGTTTATAAACATTTATATTCAGGGTAAAAAACGCTACTTACGGTATGTTTTCAATAAGTAAACACCGAAATCACCAGCCCAAACAATAACACACACTATTGTCGTGACGTATTTTTGAAGTTGTTTATTTTTTTAAATGACAGACCCAGGCATTAAAAACTTTATGGTTTGCTAGAGTAGTTACCGAAATAGCAATTAATATTAGCTCTTTTACCTGTTATAACATCGATATCCGATAAATCGGTATAAAATCATCACCGGCACCTCTAGGTGTGGTATGCGTCTACGGCTGCATGTATCGCGTGAGCGGATAACGAACTAGTTGAGTAATTTAACAAAAAATAAATGTAGCTGAGTATGTCACAGGCCGAATCCAACCAATAGAGTTGATATATGTATAAATAAAGTTCCCAGTCGCACCCCTCATAGTAGAACGGCATAACTGGAGTTACGTCAAACTCTATCGACTAATATTGTAGATAGACTTACAAGAATTGGAGAGGATGTGGGTTATATTTTTCCGTATCTAATGGAGCAATGAATAAGTTTGACGTAACTCCATTCTTCCATGAAGGGTGTGATTTATTACCAAATTATTCGAGAACATTCTACATGATCTGATGGAAAAAGATAAATTGTAATTTTAAGATAGTTATTACGAGTGCTTATAATTTGTCTAGTCGTAAATAATTAAAGACGCTGTAGTGATTTTTATTGTTTTATTTACTTTTGCATACAAAATTACTAACTCATAATTAGCATAACTTAAGGGTATGGTAAAATCTACGAACACATCAAACATGAGCAACTACCAAAGTATATATTGGGTTACTGGTGAAATACAAACAACCTTATAGAATTACATTACTAACATCATAAGCAAAAACTTTTTCACCTCACTAGCTTGGCAAGGCTTTCTTTCTCATTAGAAATTTGCGCGCAAAAGCGATGTGTTCCACCCTAGCGAGGAAAAGGTTTTTGAAATTTGAACTTGACGACGAACTGTGGTCATACTTTGGTGATGAAAAAAACGTACCAATAAAACATTCAACTGTTTTTCTTTCATATACCATTTTCCTCGTTATAGTGAGGTGAAAAGTTGTGTGTTTCGCTCGGCAGCAAAGTTGTTTTCCGTCTCGTGCCTTAAAACCCTCGCTTCGCTCAGGCTTGGTGCTATCGTAGAATGCTCCGCATCAGTTGGATGGACAAACTCACGAATATCGAGATACTTAAACGTATGGCGAAAAAGGTGCAGTTGGTACGCACTGTCAAGCAGCAGAAGGTTGGCTATTTGGGTCTTGTACTGCGATGTGATAGATATCACATTATAATGACGAGCAAATTAGCCGGCCAGCGGAAGATTGGAAGAAGGAAAATGTCATGGCTTCGTAACATCAGGAGGTGGATCAAGACCGTGAAACAACTGTTCAAGCTAGCTCTGGACAAAGAAAGAAATAGAAAACTGACTGCCGACTTTCAATAATGGAGAGGAAGACTTGAAGAACAAGAAGAAACTCGTTAAGTAATCTTTCTTCTCGAGTTCCTAAATACAAAAAAAACAAGAGCCGTAAGTGGTAACATGCTGACCGATAACAGATCGTGCCTGCCATGTTCCATCGTTCAGCCGCAATCTGAAAAAAATATATAATATATTTTTTATATTACAGTGAATAGGCGATGAAGGGGAGAAACAGATAGTCGACCAACCCTAAACAACACCAGGAGAAATAACTTATGTTCACTACGTATGATCTTAAAGAATTTTAGTATAATATTGTTCGTTCAGGATAATATTGCCCCCTTACCCATTTCTGCAGCCCCTTCCCTTCAAAAACGCAGTAATGCTTACATTTCTGCATGGCGACAGAAATAGTTCCTACCTCATCATCACTTTCCATCAGGTGAGATGGAGAAAATGCGCATTTTTTTAATAAAAAAAAGAGGTTCGACTTAATCTACTTACTTACTAAGTCTCTTGTATCTTCCTTTATTGTATTCTACAATTTTAACCCAAAAATCTGAGCACTGACAAACTAGAATATTCTGTCATTCCTGTAATGAATTGCCAAGTTGGTTATAATAACAGTAAAAAACACTATCATAAATACTAAGACTAGAAATCCGTTAGAATACATAATTATAAACTTTTGTTAATACGTTAAACTCTTAGACTACGAAACCAAATGACATGTTATATTGACATATATAACGATGCATTTCCTTACGCATTTCGACCTTACACTTTTCCATCCTCTATGATTTCGACGGGAAAAATGGAAAAAATTTCCATCGTCTAAGATAAAACCAATATTTTTCTAAAGAGTTTTGTTTTCAACAACATGGACACACACCCCATAAGAGTTAGTACATCAAAAAATGCGTATGGAGCGCTAGTGTCCTCGTGCTCACGCGAGCTGGCTCTCTTTTCGCCCCATACTCTCTGGTTTTTATTTTGAAATATTGTTACGTAACAAAAATAATTTTATATTTATACTGAAGCCTAGATAAACATTATCGATGTCTCGCTTATTACTTTCTGAGATTGGATTTTTTTCTACATGTCGGCGTAAAACCGTAAGTTGCGGCTGTACAGCGAATTATTCTAAGACTTCTATAATTCAGTCCACAGATGTCAAAGCACTAGTGCCGGACAACAAGTAAGAACTATGCTGTGGCTTTCAGTCGCAGAATCCCCCTTTCGCAGAATGCCCCTAACGCAAAATGTCCCTTTCGCAAAATGTCAATAAAGCAAAATGTCCCTTTCGCAGAATGTCCTTTTGGTGCTGCCGGTGCGTTGCAACGCTATGATTTCATTAAACGCACCGAGTGCCACCCGAGTAAAGGATGATTCACATTAGACCGTGCCGGGCGCGAGCCGTGTCCGAGTCATCCGAGCCTCAGACTGGCTGCATATTCACATTAGACCGTGCCGGGCGCGAGCCGTGTCCGAGGCATCCGAGACTCGTTCGTGCCGCACAATCTTAAATTACACCGAGTCGGTTAGTAGGACGCGGTTTACGCTCGAACACAAACGTAGTATTATATCATATTATAAAGCACTGGGTAATTTCTTACGCGCTCAATTAATTTTTCATCATCCATTTTTTTAAGAAGAACGTAGCCACTAAAGTCGCACACTCGGATAGGGCGCGTACGGCGCACTGGAGAACTCTGGAGAACTCGTCCGTGCCACTGACGCGGTACGTTGTAATGCGAATCACTTCATAAAATGTACGCAGCATTTCCAATCCGAACCTCGTGCGAGTCTCGGCTCACGCCCGGCACGGTCTAATGTGAATAGTCCTTAATGCGGTGTCGCAACCAGGGTTGTTGGTGATCCAGGATTTTTTATCTAAACTTAACATCTATTTTAAAAAAATCGTGAAAATTTCTTAGACTCTTTAACTCCCAGCCCTTTAGGTAATGTCACCACGCAAATATCCGCAATGATGATCAGCATCGATCAATGCGGAGACTGAAGCAGATGCGGATATTTTATTTTATGCAGATTATCCGCGGATGCGTATATTCGGTACAAACCTGGTCGCAACGTAATGTAACTCACCAACGCACCGCAGCACCCTGCCCTGCTTCATCTCCTTTTATAGGCTTGGATTTGTAGATATTGACATTTCAGTGCGTTTTAAATTTTCGATTCCGGAAATTTTATCGGTTTTTTACGCAGTCAATGTACGTCTTTTAACGTGCGTCATGTATGCGATATAAGTTTGGTTTAGTTGTAGCTTAGCTTTGGTTTAAACCTTTCAAATTGATAGCGCGATTGCACATCGGTAAATCTACATATTTAGAAAAAAATCGTGACAGCAGAAGTTGGTCAAATTTCATAAAATATCTTCCATACAAAAGTAGTAGACAATTACAGTAGACAATCCTTCCAGCTTACTAGCTGGAAGGATTGTCTACTGTAATTGTCTAAAACCTAAGCCTAAGCGATTATCTCTTCATTTTTCAGTACACTGCACCGTATCAGCGACGGCGGTACCATCGCTCGGTGCAACAGAGGGTTTTAATTTTGATCAGTTTGATATCTATGGCAACAGTTGTTTTATATATAAAACACAGTCAGTCAGAGTATGAACGTGAATACTTAGGACGTGATTTTGCAAAAAAGTATGCTTTCATAATTATTAAAACAAAGGTCGAACACTTAGGCTCAACTCACACTGACGAAGCGTCGAGTCGCGTCTTGTTTTTCACGCGCAAAACCACACGACTTTAACCATGCGTCGACGCGCGATTCCATATTTGCATAACACAAATTTCTACCGTAATAATGGGAAAATATAGATGAATATGCTACAGGCGAAAAACATGACACGTCACGACACTTCGACCCTGTGCCATTGCGAGTTGAGCCTTAGAAAAAATCGTTCGATCCGGTTGGATCCTTTATTTAGCACACCTGCATTCACACTTTGACAAAGGCATTTCTTTGTTTACATTTGGACATCTACTTAATTATGATTCATATTATAATAAACGTTGTTTATGAATGTTTTTTTCTTGGTAGAACATCGGATTATTTATGTAAGATGTACCTTAGTCTATCCAACGACAATTGAGATAGTTTTACACAAAAAATTTGGTAATTGACATTTTCTTCCTAATCCCAAATATGTATTTATACGGCTGCATGTCTGAGATACGTGCACTGAAATTCCAACATAAATAATCTTGATTTCTAAGCAAATTACACTTGAAATTGAACCTACTGGTCATTCGTAAGGCAGAATCCTATGAGAAGATTGAGCATAAAACTCTAGGGATTGTTCTTTGTAAATATATATATACAATTGTACACAATTACCATTTACAAAACTTTCCTTTCAAATACACATAGCAAAGAACCACTGATTTTTGTCATCCAAGTGCGCAGAAGCTGTTTAATAACCTTTAGTAAAAGTGTTTATTTCACTATAGTTTCAAATCTCGTGAACGGCAAATTCTGAATAACAACCGGAATCTTATTAGAGAAGCAAGCAAACTTATTGAATGTTTAAAAATAAAATTTCAGATACATAAGTAGAAAGTTAGAAGCATCTCTTAAACAGGAAAAGGGCCAAGGATGTGATATACCGCGACTTGATCCATTTTCTATAGAAGTAACGCAGTTTGATGAACCCGTCGAAAAATTGAACTGCGATAACAATGGTATAGATTGGATTAAATGTTATGTAAGTTAATATTCAAGTATTTCACTTAAATGAGCATGAATAAGCATAATACGCAGAGCACGGCTTGTGTGACTGCACGCCCGCCGCGCGCCATATACGGACCAGGGTTGTTGCTGATACAAGTTCTTTACACATCAGGGATGCGTCCGCATCGCTGATTTTTTTAACTCAATATCGACAGATGCTGATCCACATAAGCGTCTGTCGATTTTTATCTATTAAAAACCATTGTGAAAAAAGACAGAGACAGAAAAAGCTTCTTTAATGATTTTGTGACATTTATTAACAAATAAGTCAACCTGCATAAAATCAATAATCTGCCTAAGCTTACTTATTCTGGAATTTTATCAAATGGAAGGCTCTTCCAGCGTGCCGTCATCCCCGCCCTTTTAGACCTTGTCACGAACCGAATGTCCGCATCTGATGCGAATACTTTAGTTTATGCGGATTATCTACGGATGCGGATGCAGCTTGCTTATTCACAACAAAAGGTGTTGAAAGTCTAGGTCATATTTTTATTATAAATAATGGGGTTTCTCACACAAAAAGTGACGAAGCCAATTTAATAATTGTGTCACCTTTGTTGTGAGCATTTAATAGTGGAAGTAGTCTTCCACATGCAAAACAAAACTGTTTTGGTACTGAAAAGCCCCAACTTTCTGATAGTATATCAAAGTATGGCCCGTACGATAGCGAGCGCAACGTTCTTCTACTAAGGAGAGATCTTCTATTAAGTCCAAAGGACAGAAGGCAACCACTATAAAGAGCTAAAGGTATAAAGAGATATTGCAACGGCTGCTGATAAATTTAAAAACGTGTCTGATTTCAGAACTCCACGTGTCAAGTACAGGACAAACGACTGATAGACATGGGCGTATATTGTCTATATCAAGATGTTATATACCACAATGACTATCTAAATTCATATGCTGAACCTGTGTTGCGCAAAGGTAGTGAGGTGTATAATCTCAATGCCAGCGATCATGTAAAGATATCATGTGCAACAAGAGATAGTGTATAGTGAGTATTGCATAGTGGTAAATCATTTCATATCCAGTCAAGAGCGCTTTAAGATTTTGTGACCACTAGAACTAAATCATAATAATACGTAACACAGTAAATTTACGTGCTAATAGCATAGTGGGATCCAAACTAAGTGGCCCTAAAAACTAAATCCTCTTGACCATCTCTTGACTCTTTATTCAGCATAAATAGTTAGTAACTTTTTTTATAAAATAAAAACCGACCTCAAAAGTTCGTGGAATAATTTTTATGTGCCAAGTTTTATTGTAATCAATTACCGGAAAAAGCACGAAACCGGATTCATCCCTAGTTTGCCACCCTCAGAAGTGGAAAATTTTTCAAATTTAAATGGCACCAATACTGAGGTACCCTTTTTCCAAAAAAGAAGAATCGTCAAAAATTTGATGAATTAGCTTAAGTATGTGAAGTTTCGCGTAGCACTTCTACTGTATTTATTATTCTATGCTAAAAACAAAGACGCAGGCAGAAGCCAGTAAGTTCTACTAACTACCTACTACTTTTACAATAGCAGTACAGCTTCTTGTGAAAGAGCTCGTCCATACGTCGTTCTATTCCTGTCGCCAAGAAGCAATGTGAACATGGTGAAACTACAAGCACTTAAGACTTGTCAGTTTCATGTCTCATAGTAACGGACGCAGTAGCATGACTCCTCAGGTCTGCAATTTAATATTATCGCTTATTACTCTTGAATATTCTTAGCAATGGCGAAATGAACAAACTGAATCCATCATGGACAAGTATAGGAGCTGGTTTCCGTTCGAGTGTGCCACTAACTAAATCTCGACCGGATAAAAAAGACGGTATAAGCATCATCATTGTTGGTTTCGACTCCGTATCCAAGAACATGTTTATTAGAAAAGTACCTAAAAGCTACGATTACTTGACACGCGATTTGAACGCTATTGTCTTGAACGGGTGAGTAATATTACCATTGTCATTCCGTAGTAGAAACAATACGCTTTAACGAAAAAGGAGACTTGGGGATAAATACCTCGTAAACACTGCAATATAAGTCTTGCTTTGTTGCTTTTTATGATATCCACAAAAAGACATGGTGATGAGTTTTATGTCCTAGACTTTTCGGGAGTTACATTGAACCCAATGATGACAATTCTGTAATAACACAGAGAGTTAATAGATACTGCGATCGCTAGAAGATAACACGAGTTAAAATGAACGTAGAAAGAGAACACGGCCTTGGATCAAATTCTGAAAAAATCAAGCTAAGACATACTTGTCTGGCAATTTGTTACAGATATAACATAGTAGGTGATGGATCGATTGAAGCTCTATTCCCATTGCTCTCGGGAAAGACAATTTTAGAACTACCTGAAGCAACGAGTTTTGTCCATAACAGTGAACATCTCAAAGTTGAATACTTTATATTCCACCTTGTAAAGCAATATGGGTGAGTCATTTATTTTAGAGTCATATTTGTTATGAACATGATATGGAATTAATGCTTCATTTGTAATCTGGTATTATACGCAGCGATGGTGAGGAAGGAATGTTGAGGTTGTTTGGACATGTGGAGCGAATGGATGTAAGAAGAATTACCAAATAGATTTATGATGTGGATGGAAAGGTTGTTATAGGATGTCCCAGAAGGACTTACATTAACCAGATCAGTGATAATAAAAGGCTGGGATCTGCAATGACAAGAAAAATTTTAAAAAGAAGTTGTATATGAAGAGGATAGTTGATGTATGCGAGGCTCAAAAGTTGTGTCAAGATAGAGTAAGATGGCGTCCCGTGGTCTCTGCCTACTGTGGGACAAGGGCAGCGTAATGTAGTATGTATACGCAGCGATCCTATGAGGCCATCGGGTTTCAACATAAGAACGCGTTCTGGATGCTAGTAGGGCTGCCTCGCTTCTGTAGGCGTCTCATGGATATTCGTAGAAACACGCGTGGACGACTTTAATGCGAACGTTCGCAAGAAAATCACATCACTGGTGTGTCGACTGTGGACCAGTTCCATTCCCATCAATTGCATTATTTCAGATACCGTACTCTATATTTCGAAGACTCACCAAAAGTAAATACATTCCTTTATTTAGTGAAAGGGTTCATGACAAGACCTGCGGATCATTACTTGAGACCGTTCTGTGTTGAGAATTCAGCCATAGACAATCGAGATTATTGCGTTGGAGATACTCCACAATACAAGATGATGCTTAACCTTACACACCAGGTTTTGAATTAGCTAGTATTTTTAAATTTAGTAGCAGTAGAGCTTCTTGCAAAAGGGTTTGTATAGAGAAGTACTGCTCCCATTCCAAACCTGCCACCATGCAGTAATGTCATTACTGCATTACGGCTTGAAGGTTAAGGATGCTGGTGAAATTCAAGGCATATGGGACTTGTCAACTTTACATTTCAAGGTGACGGGCGCAACTTCAGTGCTCGTCAGATCTTTGCGAATAAAATTCTGAATGCTAATGCGACTGTTATGGTATAGATCAATAACTCAAGAGGACTGTTGATCTCTATAGTAGGTACAGATCGTAGCTCAGTAGTGTGGCTCACGTAAGTTTAAGCTATCAAAATATCATTGTAGTTACGTAGTTGTTCGATCGAAGTCCAATCCAAAATTAGTGTTCACGTATCACTTGAACGAACGATATTGATATGAATAGAATCGAAACATAACGATTAATGAACGACATCTTGGATTGTGAAATTTGACGTTTAGTCGCCGAAAGACTATTGAAAGAACTGTTAAAAATTTTATATGAATACGTGTCGTTTAGAATAGATTTAAGTTCGATTCATATAGAAAAGCCGTTGAAAAAGCAGTTAAACGACTAAATCGCTAGGATATCCTAACGGTTTGATTAGGTGAATCGCTCTACAGGAAGTAGTTTATATTGTAAATGGTCATGCATATCAACAAATTTCTCCTTAAATTAACGCCCAAATACAAATTAGCGTTAAAAATAGTAAAATTTTTTTATGAACCTTTACAAAATAGCCTAGTTATGAGAAAATTATGAAGAAAAAAAAGATTTTATTTTATTTTGTATGAAAAAAAATGCCGTCCTCAAATGGGGACAATGGGCTCAAGCGGTGTCAAAAAATTTGTAACAATATTTGTCGGTGCACAAAGACTTGACGCATTTTTTATATTGCCAACGCACTTATTTGTGGCTCAACAGCTATTTTTGCACATCGTAACTGTTAAGCCAACTTCTAAGCGTAGTGATCAACACCAATGTTCTGTAGATTTAGCACCAAAGAAGCTGCTGGATGTAAACTTTGAGTATTTGTTTCTCCAATAGTGACGTGATGTAACCGTTTAACTGATGTAGCTGATCTAGCTTCGTATTATTGGTCAGGAGGTGTAAACGCCATGTATCAGCTAGTGCTAGGTGCAGCTTGTAGTGGAACAAAACACACCACCAGTTTTTGCCTCGAATGGCAGTGCGATACAAAAAGATTGGTCAGCTTGATTTATCCTGCTGGTACGTTTGAAATCACGCAGGATACCCACGTCAGCTTTCTGTTTATTCACAGTGCTTTATCTTTTTACTTTCACCAGAGAAAGGACATTATCATAATCAGAGCTCATCGTGCAAATACTATTGTCAAGCCATGGAAAAAACAGAATTTGGTTGATTGGGTAAAATCGATAGTCAAAATTGGCACGGTTTTACTCTACATGTGTATTACAAATCTGGTCAAGTAGATATTTCTTAGTTTTTCCTTTGCAGACAGTTTCAGTTGTTCGATAACCAGTTTGCCGTAGATTATTAGATCTTGTTACATAAGAATAGTACTTCTACATTGGTGAGCGCCCTCAGTTCCAGGGGAAATGCCCCCTAAATCTATCTCCACATCATGGTCTCTCTCATCCATTACAGCTTCAATAGCTTTCTGAAGCCCATAGTAATAATTGTGGCTGCCAAATACCTGTTGTGTCATTATTTCGTTGAAAATTACTTATAGATGAAAAACTAATAAACTACCCCATAAGCGCCCAATGGCCCCAATTGGGGACACCGTTATATACCACCGTCTGAAGTTGTCAAAACACTATTTAACTCAATTATATAATTTTTATTTTATAGTATACGAATACATTTCAATAATATATGTAAAAAAAGAAATAAATTGTTGGTAATAACATACAGGAAAAACAACTAACTTTAGCGTTTCACGTGTGCGTAAGTTAACCCCACAAAAGGAACAGTCAAACCACTTTTATTTAATTCTAAACAATTTTTTTAAATAATAAAATTAAGATCCACTATTTTACTTTACATATACACTTTTGTAATGAGTATTAATAGTAATATAAAAAAATTACGGGTACTCAAAGTAGTGTCCTCGATTGGGCACGGCGGGCGCAAATGGGTTAATACGGAATATAAAAAGTCAGATTTTTCCTTGTAATATTATTTAGATATATAGATTATAAGCATGTCATGTCCTATAAATCATTAGTGTATATATGAGTAGATGGCGCTGATTCTAAACAAAATAAGAATAGCCGGCACTATCCATAAGCGCCATTTAGTTGATTTGTTTCAAAATCAAAATCAAACTGATCTTTATTTCATAGGAAGCATAATTACACTTGAAATCGTCACATTGGTTAAACTCTACCGCTCATTCGTAAAGCAGATTCCCTTGAGAAGAATAAGCTAGAAGCTCTAGGGGTTGCTCTTTATACAATATATCCTTTTTGTTTTCAAACATCAGGATCGAGACTACCTTCATGAGCTAAACAGGTTACTACCACGATTAATTGTCATCCAAGTGCGCAGAAGTTGTATAATAACCTTTAAGTAGTATAAAGTTTTTGTTTCACTATAGTTATATGCCTCGTGAATGGCAATTTTGTATATCAACCGGAATCTTGTTATAGAAGCGTACACATTGCCCCTTAAATGAATTTGTCACTTTGTGAAGTCGACTATCAAGAACAGCTAGTTTATTTTTATTCCTCGTATTAATGTTATGTCTGTCACTATTTTTCGTAAAGAAATTACTATTCATCTTAACATAAATTACATTCTCATAAATGTACTGTGACGCTGGTGTAAACTTATCTATTAAAGATACTCTGGGGCCCAGATTGCAAATTGCCCTAACCGCAAGTTTCTCCAGGACAAAGAGTCTATTGATATCGGTGAATATGTTATCAATAGATATTAAAGTAGCTTTGATAAATTGCAGCTTGTCAATGTAAAACAAATTAATTACAAAAATAGCTATTTGATACTCATCGCGAGTTCTGGTGTAATAGGTACTAAATACCCGAGTACGCTGTCTTGTATCGCCATTAGCAGTTCTCTTGAGTCACTGGTCCATGGTTATGGTTAGGCATGTCCGTTAGTACCAGGCACATAACTTGTATGTTCCTTCACTTCATATGATCACTTCACAATTCTTCAAAATCGTGATGGGCTCTCATCCCTTATAGTAGTCTTAAATCGGTTATCATAAGACAATGATAGGAGGATCAAAAGCTGCCATCCTCCGATCTCCAGCATTGTGGACCTCATGCCGGTAGACATTTAGTCCATCTAGTTCATTTTTGTTGAATTTGAATGCGTTAATTTATCGTTTAGAATTTTTAAAGATTTTGCATAGGTAGGTATCATAAACGATATTTTAATTACAGTTTCTAAAGCTGGACGGCAAGAAATTCGGCTTAAATTTCATGGTAGACATATCTCACTCAGATTTTAACTTGATCTCTGTGGTAGATGATGATTTACTCCACTTTTTACGCGTCTTCAAGGAAGAAGGTCATACGAAAGACAAATTACTTATTCTTATGTCAGACCATGGACCAAGGTACATCCAGCTTTATTATCGAAGGAACTATGCTTTACCCAGTACTATGGATCTATTCTCGTTCTCTTTTGATATTCCGTTCCAAACAATTCCTGTCAAATAAATAATACTCGATCAAATCAAAAGACAGACATTGCCTTTTGATTTGGTCGAAGTATGAAGCTTCATTTAATTGGTCGAGTATTACTTACGGACGGATGTCAGACGAAGAACGGGACTAGACCCCTGATCCATGAATTATTTAAGGTTTCTTGAAATGCGCGGCACTTATCAAGGCAGGCTCGAAGAACGTTTACCTCTAATGGCTATAGTACTGCCAGAACAGCTCAAAAAGAAACGACCGGAGGTGCAATCAATATTGAAAGCAAATGCTGACGTTCTGACGACACCATTTGATTTATATGCCACGATGTTAGACGCAATGGATTTGACTCAGCATTGGAACAAGTACACAGTAAAAGGTGCGGACGTTCCCCGATCTGTGTCGATATTCAGACCTGTGAGTTGGTTCTCTTCTATTATTCCCCACAACCAACTGATTCGCCCTGAACCAATACGCTTATTACAAAAAATAAACTTTCAACAGATACCACGCAACAGGACCTGCAGTGAAGCTGGTATAGAATCACACTTTTGTTCGTGTTTCAAGTGGGACATTGTGTCAAAGAGCAATCCTATATATCACCGTGTTGCGAATGCTTTGGTCCATCATATTAACAAATTGACTTCGGAATTTAGGTATTTTAAAATTATTAGTGAACCTAAAGCGCTGATAGTCGCGAGAGCGTGATTGTTACGGGCAGGATTGAGGGCAAACGACTTAGAGGTCAAAGTTCGAAACGACCAGGTGGATGAAATCTGGCAGTACCAGTGAGGATCGCATTCCAATTAGCCAAAGACAGAGTGCAGTGGAAGAGATTGATTGACGGTGTACTTGCTGAAAGTAACGACCTCAGCAGTGAGGAACCGACGGAGGAGAGTGAACCTAAAATATTTGCCTTATTTCATACACTGTTCAAGTAGTATTTAAACAAGTCCCATTTGATGCTCGCATTTGTGCCAAGCTCTTTAGAACGCCTGGAAACTTATGTTTACAGATACCTCTGCGCTGTAAGGAGTCTGACTTCAATTGAATGGGTGTACAAGCACATTGTTAATAAAGGTTTGTTATCCATGCAAACATCGAATAGACACTTCCCGGACTTTTATAATCCACCAGAAGTTAATTGGGAACTTTATCAAGTTCGGGTGAGTGTAATATTAAAAGTTTCAAGTTCTTTGTATCCTGTGCTTATACGGCTGTAGTGCGAGTGTTAAATTGGTTTGACAACAGAATTCCTGGAAATAGATAAAAATATGAATAAATTTTTTCCAAGGACATTTTACATCATTGTAGTTCACAGGTTTTTCTTCATTTACACTCGAAAATAACGAGAAAATTAAAGCATATTATGGTGTTTTATCTCGCAGTTCAACAGTTCCACAAGAATTTGTAGAATTTTGACATTTAGATATTTTACTATGCCGCGATATTTAATAAAAATTAGTTTGTTATAATTATTAATACAAAGATCGAACACTCGAAAAAATTCCTTCGATCCGGCCGAATTCGAACCGACGTCTTCTAGCTAACTGTGCCAGACGCTAAACAAACAAAGCCACGGAACGAACCAGCGGACCTCAATTCTTGATCTCAAAATGAATTCTTCTATGTGCTTGCGTTGCATCTTTGTATTTGATTTTTCAATGACTTTTTAGTCGTAGCGCCATCTATGAGAAATCTATGAAAGTTTTGTCATCATCAGTTTTATCATTATCAAACAAATTACATTACATGTGAGATTTTAATAACTCTCCTATTTACGCATAAAAAGGTTACCGTCTAATTTGGATCATAGAATCTTTAAGCCTCTCTCGTGGAAAGTTGTTATTTTGCAGATGTGACCTTATTACACCAAATGTGTGAATTATATGACTAACTTTATGATTATGTGAAGTGAATAGGGTTTTTTTCTCTATTTCAGAATTAACGGTTTGCTTCCTACTTTATGCACAGTTTTATTGTATAGCGATTTGCAGATGTCAATGGTTGATGTAGAGAATTTATTTCTGGTTAATACATACATCAAAAATGTCTACGAATCAAGCACATTTTTGGTAACTATTGAAACTCAGGTTTTTTAAAAATTTTGTTTAATAATTTTTTTAATGTTTTTTTTACATCGATTGGATTTTTTTGTCAATTTTCCAATTCAAATTATGAAATGGATCAAAAAATGTCTATCGGTACAAAAAAAATGTAAAAACCTGATGTTCAGTGATTGGCAAAAACATGCTTGATCCCTAGACACTTTTGATGTGTGTACTTTTGGTTGGCTAATGGAGTAAAGTGCTTAACTAAATAACAAATAACTAAATAAATAATTTGTAAGTAAAATTATATGGATGAATGAATGAAATATTCTTTATTGCATATAAAATTACAATGACAACACAAAACAAAGTGTCTTAAGTACAAAATAGTAAGTTAATGTGCAATAGGTGGCCTTAAATTAATACATTTCACTTAAGCTTAAAAACGCAAAGATCTGAGGGGTACTGCCACTGCGCCCGTCACCCTGAGGCATAAGTTAACAAATCCTATGTGCCTGTAATTTCACAAACACGCTTATCATTCAAAACCGAAACGCAGTAATGGTCACATTACTGCTTGGCAGCAGAAATAGATAAGGTGGCAGTACTTCCCTGGATGAACTCTTTCACAAGAAGCTTTGAAATGAAACAATTTTATTTCAGACAGTTACAAGTCTATATGGTGTTAGTAGGTACTTACAACCTTACAATAATAACGCATAGAAACCTAGCCCACCCACGCTAAGTGAGGCAAATTGAAGCGCTCCCAAAGGGCCTACACGAGCGCGCGGGCCTTCAGTGCTCAAGGTCATCTTGCACCACGAACAGCTCCAGAATTTTAGCTAAAAATTACGAAATGTGCGGTAAATTAGTGTAAAAATACGTTAGACAAACATAAAATAGATACTAACATCACATTCCACAAGGAAGTAACGCGTTTCAACTTGTATTTTTATATAAATATTCACTAAAACCGAAAATTAACTCACTACTAAAACTAGCCTACATGAATTTGATTTTTGCCTCACTTGTGACAGTTCGTTTGATAAGAAACTATAGAAGCGTTATTATTCTAAGCTTACAACTATGTTAGTAGACAGCAAAGTGTTCATTTTCATGAATAAGGATGGAATATATAATCCAATACTTAAGGATTGGGCTGTCCGTCTACTCTGTTAACACCTTAAGAAGACTGTTGGTGTTGCCCCTCACTCTGACCAACAGGAATGCCATTCTCTTGCGAACGACTGACTGAAAACTATCAATTCTAGCTTCCGTGAAAATCCCTGAGGCACTACAGTGTCGAGTCAGCCCTAGTAGTCAACGTAGGCGTTGTTGAATTGGACACGCAAGTCACTGTATGCTTTTTTAGTGTAATTGCTCGACAGGGTGCACGTATAGGGTCTGGCAATATGTTTTTTACTGCTACTAAATTTTTATGTTTCTGTTCTTCCTTTTGCCAATAATACCTATAGCCTATAGCTCAGGGTTTCTTAACCTGTGGTCCATGGAACCTTAAGATGCATTAATATAAAAATTAGTATTAGAGCGCGCCTCCTTTGACCATAGACTCACGTCTGTCAAATAGATGTCAGATGGATCTGTTTTTTACGCGCCATCGACGGTCTTTCGGTCTTTTTGCTATTTTTCGGTGCCTACGTGTGTAATTTAGATATGATTCTCGATCAAGGGTCTTTCGTACTATAATAGTATACAAAATGTTGTGAATAAATAAGGAACTGTGCTTGTGATTTTGTCGGCTATCCATTATTGGAGCGAGCGAAACACGCGTAATGGTAGTTTTCACGCCACCAGCGAGGCGTGACGAGGCGAGGTGAGACGAGAATAGAAATCTCGTCGGCCTATTTCCATTAAAAATTGCCATTATCACTCGCACGAGCCATCACGTGCTCGCGCGAGGCATGGCGATCCCGCGCGAGCTCGCGCTGTGACTGTGGACAGTGAAGATTCTGTGCTATTCAGTTCATCTAGCGATAAATTCGTGGCTGAAGTGACATTCATATATTATTATTTTTAAACATCTTAACGCAAGAGGAATCAGATGAAACCGTCTTTTTAAATCGCAAATGGTACGTATCCCACAATCTCGCGATTGATATTAATAGCTATCGCAAGCTCCGAGACCGTGTAGACACTCGCAAAATCGCGCGAGCTCGCACGAGAAATCTTGTTTTCGTTGCAAATTATAATACTCTATGTAGGCAGTAATACGGTTCAACATTACATCAACAAATATTTCTATTCTCGCGACGCCCATCCTCCAATCCAGACCATATCCACCAGAGAATTGCAATTTTGTCATACAAATTTCAATCCTCGTCTCGTGTCGCCTCGCCTCGCCATCGCCGGTGGAAACCACCTTCAGTGCCTTACGCCTTTGACGTTCTAATCGTGGTTCAAATTCAGCATATGCAGCAGCAGCCGTAACACCAGCAATTCATATTATAAAGTTTAATCGCAATAAATATTTTTTTTGGAAAGGGTCCGTGGGCACTTTGAAATTTTTAGAAGGGTCCATGATGAGAAAAAGGTTGAGAAACCCTGCTCCAGCTTCTTAATGTTCTTTCCAGATCGAAGTGGCACCCGCAAAAGGTTTATACGAGGGCACAGTGAAATATTTAAAAAACTTAGATACATTCGTCGTCAACAGTAAAGAAATATCAAGAACTAACGCGTATGTATATTTTTTTTTTGCCCGCGTGAGTCACCAGCAGGCAAAAAGACTGCGTGGGATTCCATGCAATTGACGCGGCTCATAAGCGCGCCTTTATGCTATACACATAGGGCGCACTATAAGTTTCCGGAACTGGCTACTTACATAATATTTAAAAAGTAATAACAACATTTGAAAACGGAACCCTTTGGCTGTAGAATACAGTTTGTTTCATCTGACTGTCACTTTTACATTGTGACGTCATTTTAGAAATTGGTTGTCTACATCACCATGGATTTAACTCGTTAAAATTTTCGCAGTATGATTTTCTACGACTTTAAGTGTAATTTAACAGCTCAGAGGAGCTTTGCTCGACTTTAAACTGCTTTTGGCGATAACGCACCATGCAAGACGACTATTTATAGCTGGTTTGCAAATTTCAAACGCGGTCGTGTGAATCTCAGTGACGAATTCCGTGATGGTCGCCCGTCCACTGCTGTGAACAACAAAAACATCGATGCTGTGCGCCGTATAATCAAAACAGACAGGCATGTGACATGCCATGAGATTCGGGCATCTTTAGGCATAGGCATGAGTCAAATACAATCAATACTACACAAACATTTGGGTGTGAAAATGCTGTGCTCTCGGTGGATCCCACATAATTTTACTGAGGCTCAAAACACGGATCGCGTCACTTGGTGCAATGCCATGCTTACCAGATTCAACGAAGAGGCGTCAAATTTGGTGAGGGATATAGTAACAGGTGACGAAATATGGATTTATCGTTACGATCCCAAAACAAAGCAGCAATCGAGCGTATGGGTCTTTCGAGATGAGCCGAAACCAACCAAAGTAGCGCGCGTGCAAAGTGCCTCGGATGATTGCTTTTTTTTTATAAAACTGGACACGTGGCTACTGTTGCTTTGGAGAATCATTATAACGTTAATAGTGATTGGTACACGACCATTTGTTTGCCGGAAGTTATTGACAAACTCCGTATAAATAACCGTAACTGCCGTATCATCTTGCACCACGATAATGCCAGTTCTCACACGGCTAGACAGACAAAGGAATTTTTGAAGGTGAACAAAGTTGACCTTATGAGCCATCCCGCGTACAGTCCCGACCTGGCACCTTGTGATTTTTATTTATTACCAAAATTAAGAACCAGTTACGCGGTCAGCGATTTTCATCACCTGAAGAGGCTGTCGAAAAGTATGGAAAATATGTTACTGAGATTGTCACGGAGGAGTGGAATAAATGTTTTCAAAGTTGGTTCATTCGTATGAAAAAGTTCATTAACGCTAACGGAGAATATTTTGAGAAACAAGAAATTCATTTCTGACCATTTATAGTATTATTTTCTTATTCAGTCCGAAAACTTACACGTATCTTCAAATTAGCCGCTGCATAAAAATAGCCATCATCGAGTATATAACCAGAAATAGACACGAAATGTCATTTAATTTGTTTGAAAACTATTCTGCCAAATCATTATTGTGAGTTGACAACTGCGCTCCGATTGGCCAGCCCGAATTCGAAAGAATTGACGGGTGTCGTAAATGGGTGTCGTCAATTGTTTCACTTCAAATTGACCAGTTTAAGTGCTATAATGGACGATAATTGCAAAATTACATATTTAATATTTTATTACCGATGAAATCTGATTCCGTTTGTTTTGTAATTAGATGTTTTGCTGTCCCCACACCACCGAATGGAACAGCACGCCATTCTTTATTACAATAAATACAGAATATTTTTATATACGGAGACGTACACACAGTTCAGTTGTTGGCGCTGTCTATATTTCAGTGCAAACGAGAGTTGATATTTAAAAGTGATATAAGGCCTATTTGCCCGATGAGTTGTCAGGGATGGATGGATGGAAATATTTCTGGTTATATACTCGATGCAAATAGTACACCTAATTTACGAGAGTCGTTTGACAAACACGTATCGTTAAGGATAAATAAAAGCTTTTTAGGAATTTAATATTACTTCCTAATTTAGAAATCCTTACTGAGCAACTGACGTTACTTTTTTCCAATAAGCGCGAAAATAAAAAACATAAGAGAGGTGGTGATATTTTTTGAAAATGGAGAAATCAAAATTTCGAGATTTCCGTTTCTCATCTGCAATCAGAACATCAAAACTTGACGAATTATGATACAAACTATCGCCACACCCCCGTATTGAACAGAATGGGGCCACCCATTTGACTTTTTGTATGATTTTTTTACCGATTTGTATATGAAAAAGAAGAAAAGAAGAGATAGCATATTGTTCAGTTTGATAAAAATATTTTTTAATAGGTTGAAGAAGTTGGCATATAGCTAGTCGAGGTGTATAGAATGAAAAGGAGATTACGTAGAAAAAATAACCATAATTTAAAAAAAAACTTTTTTCTTCATAAAGTCACGGACTTACCAAAGCGTCCTCATACCTTGATAATATAATAACAGATTAGGTATAAAAACAAACCTACGCTAAGTTTTGGTATACCTAGCCGACAGCTTTGGGATGCTTCAGCAGTCTTCCCAAGGTTATTCACCCAATATCATCTTCTTGGAATATAGAATCATACATCTATTTTAACCGATTTCAATAAAACGTGGCAAATAGATATATAATTCCACAAACTTTTGATGTCGGTTTTTTAGTACTCTGCACTGAGATTATTAAATATAAAATTGGTAACAAACCAAATCTGGAAAGAGGCTAGGTTGACGATGTCTCAACGGTAAGCTTCAGCATACCTAAGGATACTGCGGCATAATTGGCGTCAGTGTGGACCTGAATGTAGGAATGCCAAAAGATCCCTTGCTATGCCTTCCCGCCATTGGGCACCGGACCTAATGGTAAATCCGGCTCTGAATAATAATGTAATGTGTTCTATTATCTTTTCAGTTACGCCCATGAACCTGACTGTATAAAAGATGAGTATCCAGATCTCAAGAAATATTGTTACTGTTATCAGTAATAATTTGCAAAAAAGAAAAAGAACCATATCGATTGAAGGACAGCCGACTAATACTATTCGGAAATAGTGGATTAAGAAACCTTCTCCCGCTACGCTTCGAATATTCCTATTATTGCATTTAGTACTGTCATACAGTTTTGTTGACAGAATTACTGGTGCTGTTTTAATTCCCATTTATTCTGTTAATAGGCAAGCAAGGCAGTAGTTTTCTTCACAGAACTACTGAGGATTGATTCTCTCCCACTAGTTCTGTGTATGAGTTTTCTAGAGTTGTACCTATAAATGTTGTTAAAATAAAATTTT
>NW_020654640.1:24091-24925 GCF_003589595.1 Hyposmocoma kahamanoa
CAGAGCGTCATTCACGCTTTAAGTCTTCGTTTGTTCGACTGACAGCGAAGCAAGCAAAATTAGACAGTACTGCGATGACATTACAATTTAAATTCAACGTTTTAGCTTTTTCATATTCCTTTACATGTCACTACGTTTAAATGGGTTGACTTGGGACATTTTTTTCGTGGTTTTTGTATTAGACGCGTCGTCCATTTATTTTTAAGTCAATGGTTAAGAAGAATAGTAGTTTTATTATGAATAGTAATGACATTTCATTAATACAGGGAATAACAATAAACTATCTGCTCTTGATAGCAGTCTTCACAAAGTCATTAAATTCATTTAGAGATAATATATAAGATTATGTAATAAAGTTCAGGTTGATATTCAAAATTTGCCATTCACGAGGTTCAAACCTATAGTGAAACAAAAACTTTATACTAAAGGTTATTATTATCAATGATCGGAAAAAGATATTCCACATATACCTATATATGTATAGATACATACACACATAGCCACAAGGAGCGACATAGAGTTGTTAAAACCACGAAATGTGAATTAATAACTTTTTCGAATTCCGGATTTCCGGAAATGGTTTTACTGCATCGTAGGATAAACTACTGACTTACTCAAACTCAAACTCAAAATAATCTTTATTTCATAGGTAAGCATTATTACACTTGAAATCGTCACAATGGTTAAACTCTAGCGCTCATTCGTAAGGCAGATTCCCCCGAGAAGAATGAGCAAGAAACTCTAGGGGTTGCTCTTCGTAAATAACATTTAATATTGTACATCAGAGACATCAGAGATCGAGACTACCTCCATGAGCTAAACGGGTTACTACCA
>NW_020654641.1:0-14185 GCF_003589595.1 Hyposmocoma kahamanoa
TATGTGGGATGTCAGCGTGACGTAGACCAGTACGGGAAGCAAGGTAGACTGATCTACCAATTGCGCGCTCAATACGACAGTCCCCCGCCGTCGCTACCCGCACCATCAAATAGATCTAAAATGCGTTTCTTTCTGCGCATTTAAGGTCAAATTTGTTCGTTTTGGATCAAGTTTGTTTACCGCAATTAAATTTAGGAACTTTTCTTTTATTAATTTTTAACCGTTCTTTAATAGTAAATACCTAAACCATTTTATCTAGCGAAACAGTTTCTTCCGCTTCTCCTCCGGAGACGGTTCGGATACATTTAAGCTCTGACTTAACGTCCATTTATTGGAAGGGCTGGTGTAAAAAATCAATAAGTGAGTACTTCATTTGACAAAGGTTATTTCAATATAGCACGGGAATACGAATATCTTAATTTTTTCGATTGGTGTTTTGCAACCTGTATATACTAAAAATAACAATGTGACAACTCTACGTTCCGAGGGATGTGTAGGAGTTTTTTTTATAATATCAAGTGACGCGACGAACTGGTAAGCTACACGCCTGTCTAAACAGTTGCAGCGCCACTCAGAGCTTTGAATCGCAAATACTTGAGAGCCACTGTTACAGATGACAAATCTTATAAGCCTATATGAAGTAATTAATGATCACATTATAACTTAGCGGTAGAAATAGGTAAGGTGGAAATACTTACCTGAACAAATCACTTCCCAAACAGCTTTCTTTGGCTTATTCTGACATACTGACATTACTACACTGTACTGTCATTGTAATTTATAATGTGCAATAAATAATAATTAATTAATTAATGGATGTGGTAATATTGCTTATCGCGCTTAACGAAGTTGGCGTGTCATAACAAATAATGTTGACTTATAATAAGAGCTGCCGACGTTACTTTCTAAGCAGAGTCACAGCGTATTTCAACCGGACTGTCAAATCAAAAGTCGTGGCCGGTTAAGTTTACTGATGACATCATGGTTTCCCAAAGTGGTCCCTACCGCCACCCAGTGGGTGCTGAACAGTCCTCGGGTAAGGTAGGGGTCTCGAAAGCATTTGAAAAAACCTGAATTATCTATGTAAACTGCACTACATAATACAATTTATTTCTTTATGATTTTTTTGTGTTAAGTTAATATGAAAAATACTTGTTGTCCAATGACCTATTGTTGTCAATTATTTTTTCTGGGGGTGGGCGTTGAAATTTTTTTATCTTGCCTAAGTGGGCGGTAAGTTTGGGAACCTATGATCTAATTGAACGATGAATAAACCTCACTATGAAGTCAGAGTAATATTATCAGCGTCATATCAGCCGAAAGACGTCCACTGCAGAACATAGACCTCCCCCAAAGAATGCTACAACGACCTGTCCTGCGCCGCTTGCAGCCAGCGGATTTCGGAAACCTTCACCAGGTCATCAAATCACCTGGTGGTCTGCCGGCACGCGATCGCCACTAGGAGAAATCTCGGTATTTCTAAAATACAATCTCGCAGAATTGTATTACTAAGATCATGTACATTTAGTAGCAGTAGAGCTCCTTGTGAAAGAGTTCGTCCAGGGTAGTACTGCCACCTTACCTATTTCCGTCGCCAAGCAGTAATGTGACCATTACTGTGTTCCGGTTTTGAAGGGTAAGGGGTGCTGATGAAACTACAGGCACATGGGACTTGTCAACTTATGTCTTTGAAATTTAACTGCAACTGTTATGGACAGGCGTGTCGCTTACCACCAGGCGCACGACTTGTTCGTCCAGTCATCGTCGTCGTATTGTAGAAAAAAAATTGTATTACACAATACAAAAAAACTTAAAAGTTTATTGGTATATTTATCAAGTTTTGTCAAAAATCACGGAACAAAAGTTGTTGTTTATGACTTTGGCAATCTAGTCCTGCAATGTTGCTAGTATTTTAAAAATAACCCTGTATAGATAATATATTACATTATAGATTAGATAGGCCTAATTCGACACTCAGTAGGGTACAACTCGGGCCGAGGCAGACAGACACCCTGTGGGACACAATACGCGGGCCGAAGAAGGTACCCTGTAGGACACCACTTGGACCGAGTTGGGTACCCAGCGGGACTCCACTGTACCGTACTGTACAGTTGTAAAAGGAGCTGATTCCCAATTGTTGTCAATCATCATTAGCTTACACGTGTCTCCTGCTGGACATAAGCCTCCCCTTACAGCCGCTGCGGGCCACCTTTCTCAGGTCGTCTGTCGATCTTGCGGCAGGGTCTCCTACATTAAATTGTCCTTGACGTGATCGTCACTCTAGAACAATTCTGCTCCATCGGCCATTCGCCCTTCTGTAGACATGTCCGGTCCATTGCCACTTAAGCTTACTGACTTTGCGAGCTATGATAGTCATTGTAATTCTCTGACCTATGTCTTCATTAGAGATTCGGTCCACCAGAGAAAACCAAAGCATAACTCGCCAAGTCGACCTTAAGTTTGTCGTTTTCCCAAAGTCAAAAATTTATTGGCAACGCTTCTACAATAAGATTTCGATTGATATTCAAAATTTGCCATTTATGAGGTTTAAAACTATAGTGAAAAAAAAACTTTATTCTAAAGATTTTTATACAGCTTCTGAGTACTTGGATGACAAAATTCCCTAATAATCTCGTTTAGCCCTTGCAGGTATTCTCGATCTAAAATGTTTGGAATAAATATTGTAAATGATAAATGTATTCCAATGTATATTTACAAAGAGCAACCCCTAAAGTTTCTTGGTCACGCTTCTCAAGGGAATCTGCCTCACGAATGAGCGGTAGAGTTTAATAATAATGACGATTTTAAAGTGTAATTTGCTTACCAATGAAATAAAGATTATTTTACTTTGACTTTGACTTTGGATGTTATAATTCAAAATTTAAAAAAATCCGAAATTTCATTAATTGAAAATAATTCATCATCAAGTGGCAGTGGGCGGGACACATTACTCAAAGATCAAATAGCCTAAGGGGACAAATACTCGAGTGCTGATCTAGTACCGGAAGACGGAATCCACTGGATGCTCGCAGCGCAAGACTGGTCGTTGAGGTCTATGATGATAATCATCATCATATACATCTCACTTCTGGGCATGTGTCTCTTCGAACGAAATGATTAATGTTCTACACAAGCACAATATAATTTGGACCTTTCAGAAGGCTTGAGAAGTGATAATTTGTAACCTATCATAGTTAGATTAATTTTTGTTTTAGGTTAAGTTTTTGACCTTAATAATATGGTGGATGGTAGCAGGTTGGTGAAATTGCAGGCACTTGTGAACATATGTCACTAAGTGACAGGCGCAATAACAGTCTCTTTCAGATAAAAAAAAATCGTATGTAAAATTAAACACCATAGTAACCACATCACGTTCTAAATGGTGTGTCATGGGAGAGACCAGAATTTAAAATAGATACATAATTTATTTTATCTGCTCGATATAGGACGTACCGTTCGGTGGTTTTTGAACTTGAGTCCCTGACCCCGCTCGATTGTCCATTGCCGAAGACTACCACTTATACCAGTTAAAAATTCAAAATTTATCTTTTAGTTTTTCCTGGTCTCAAATAAGCACCAGAATAGAGAACTTAACTCCAGAACTGCCATGAACATTTCTATGAAGATAGTTTTCCAAATTGGGCATTCCGGGAATCATATCCAGTGCTAATAACCTCTAAGCCATCGCGGTCGTTAAATGTATTAACTATAATCTCAAATGTAAAATAGTTTTTGTTCCTTTATAATACTGTATTAATTGCTTATTAATTACCAGATTAGCCGATTACGTCGTTTAAAAGTAGATAATGCTTGCGGCAATTGAATAATATGTTTTTTTTAACACCGACAGATTTAAATTAAACTTTCTTGGTTATTAACTAAAGAGGCTTCTTAATGCATGACTACTTTTGATTGAAGTTGAACTGTTAGTTGGTGATGATGATATAACTGTTAGTTTATATTTTTCTCGTCATATATATTATTTAGAATAGAAACCATTTATTACATTACTCCACAACACAAGAATACACAGCAAGAAATTAAAAAAAAAGATAAATTTACATTAAAACAAAAATAAAATAGAACGACAAAAAAAAATTAAAATAAAATCTTAGTAATAGGTAGCTAGTAATAGCTAGGTAGCGTTTGATATTAGTAAAACCAGTGGTAACACAATGAGTCAATATGTGTGCTTCTCAACTGAGACGTCGATGGTTCGACTCCCGGTGAAACATATAATAATAATAATATTAATAATAAATGTATAATCTTCTATAAAAATATTCCGGTTGATATTTAAAATTTACTTTTTACGAGGTTTGAAACTATAAGTGAAACAAAAACTTTATACCAAAGGTTACAATTTCTGCGTACTTGGATGAGAAACATCTGTGGTAACCAGTTTAGCCCGGGCAGCTCAATCTTCTCAGGGGAATCTGCTTTAGGAATGAGCAGTAGAGTTTAATCTCTATGACAATTAAAAGTGTAATTTGCGTACATATGAAATAAAGATTATTTTAAACAACACCAAACAAAAAACTTATTTTTAATCTACCGACACTTAAAGTAACGTATGAACTAAAATTACATTTCAAATGTTTATAACAAAAGTATGTAACTACCTCGGTAGTCGAACGGTTACTATGCTGGTCTGCCACACACAGGTCCTGGCTTCGATTCCCGAGCAGGAAGAAATATTTGTACCGCCTACATTTATTAATCTCGTGAGTTTGAGTGTAATTTGTGGTTGTCTATCTGTGGGTGTCCATTGCACCCACGACACAGGGTTTTTCCTTAGTGCGGGGTTACGTTGAGTGTGTGCGTATAATATTCTAGAATATCCCAACAATTAAATTCGCCACCGAACCTCTCATTTCTAGGCTCTCATAGCGCATGCTTCAAACTTCGCGAACGACATTTCTTAACGTCCATGACCTCTTGCTCGCGAAGTCGGTTAACAATGCCTCGATCCACCGAAAAATCACGCGCTTTCTACCATTACGCAAAAGTGTAACATCGAGCATGCTAATACTTGGAACGGTGAACGTTACTTCACGTTTGTATAATCAATCTACCATCGAAAGTCAATGCGTTAAGTCTAGCTAGACACTTAGGTCTATATTTTCTTAATAAGGAAGCATTATACAGGGTGACCCACGGCTTTGCGATACGGAGAGGAAGTTATTTCAATGTTGTAGATATTTTAATTCATGTAGACTTTATTCTATTTAAAGAGTATTAAAATATTGCTTACCTCATTTGGAAATCTTTTTTTTTTTGACACACGGTATGACTTTTTTTTTATTACATTTGACCAACTTCTCCTGTCCCAAATTTTTTCTTCCGATACATTGAAGTCAGAACTTGTACTTAGAAGGTTCCAGTGCAATACTGTGCATGCACAGATTATAGTGCCCTTCTCGTATACGATCGGTACCGAGTGTCGGTAGCGGTTTTGAGTTTGGGATCAGCGACAACACGAACATCCCGATGTTGAATTGAGTTAAGTGGATCACGCTGATATTTGGGAGCTCCTGCTTTGCTTTACATGTTTATTATGCATCTCACAGATGGGTAATAATCAACATAACATCATCAACAATTATATCTCCCACCGCTGGGTAGGGGTCGCGGAAAATGCGAAAGCGTGACTCACATGGTGAGGAGAGGGAACACCGTCAGGTAGGAGTCCGACATAACCATTCGCTTTCCCCTAGCGAAGGATATCCATGGGGATTTCCTGACGTTAAAAAAAAGAAGGGGTCTCCTTTTAGGATACGATTGGTACAATTATTTATGTCATAGGTAAGAAAATTATATTTGAAATCGTGATATGATTAGATTCTCCTGAGAAACATGAGTAGGAAATTCTTCGGATTGCTCTTTGTTAATAAACATTTGTTAATATGCTAATAATTTGTTATAGACTACCTAGAATTGAGCTTCAAACAATTTCATATTCCGCAACTTGTTGATAATCAAAATACAGTCTGAATTTAAACTTGTTGATTTATTTTTCGCGCGAACGTGCGAGACGAATTTCCACGTGAACCGAAACGTCTAGTAATTATTTCTTTAACACTTAAGCAATCAGTTTGACGAGTTTCTTAAGTATTCATGGTTTAAAGTATTAAACTTTAGAGGATAATCTCACGAGGATGCCACAACGACACCAGTATCCTCTTAGGAAAAGTACACACATAAAACATGTCTGGTGATCAAGCACGTTTTTGCATGACTAAAAATCAGGTTCTTAATTAATATTTGTTAACACCAATGGATTATTTGGTCAGAAAAGTTCATTTATGAAGTTGGTCGTACCGGGAATAGATTCCGGGAATGACATCACCGATGTCTTAATGATATTTTTAATTGCGGTTTTACTAGGGTCATTTTGACATTATTTTAACAAAATTATTTAACCAAACGACAGTAACGAATACTTCAAATTTAAATCTTTTTACAAAAGTCCCGTGCTCTGTAGTTGTATGTAGGTATATACAGGGTGTAATCGTTAATATAAAAGATATCAAAAACCTTTAAACTGATATCGAAATTACGTTACCCATGACTAAAACAATGTCAATAACTTTTTCAAAATAAAACTAGAAAAAGTAAAAATTTTCACGTTAAACGCTCCCATCTTAACTGCCTCCATGGCTGAACGGTTAATATGCCAGTTTGCCACGCAAAAGTCTCGAGTTCGATTCCCGGGCCGGGAAAAATATTTGTATGGCCTACATTTATTTCTCTCGTGAGTTTGGTGTAATTTGTGGTTGTATATGTGTGTGTGTGTACATGGGTCACGCGATACAGGGTTTTGGTAGAGCGGGGCTATGAGTGTGTGTATACATTTGATACGATATTAGTAGAGAAGCTTTGTCTCTATATATCTACTTATCTATCACTTTGTTTTTATTAAATTTAGAAATAGTTTTCTTACTTAATTGATAGTAAGAAAAAGTTTTGTTATCTGCAAACTTATTGTTACCTCTTAAAGTAGATCAACTAAAGCCACTCTGCGAATGTCATAATAAATGTATGGGATAGTTTAACGTTAAGATTTTAAATATTTCTAGTTTTATTTATTAAAAGTTATTTGTATCATTTGACTCTAAAAGTATATCAGTTTAAAGGTTTTTGATATCTCTTACATTTACGAAATGATCGCCTGGGTACACTTAACGATTTCACCTTGTATACTACTTAAAAAAGGTATGCAATAACAAATTGTTTGATAAACAAGTTAACGATTTCGCAAACCATAAATTGTTGCACATTAGAACAAATTGATCACATTAAAATCAAATCGAGGTTACCGGTTTAACAAGTATTACTTAACTTTTAACTACAGTTTTATTATTACACTAGATCTATTTGATTTTCAACGGGTATATCTTCAAATACTGATGCAAGCGGAGAAAAAAATAGAACTCCATATGAAAAAGTTCTTCTAGAGAAGACTGCCACAGTATCTATTTCTGCCGCCAGGAAATAATATGAGCATACTGCGTTCCGGTTTTGAAGGGTAAAGATGCTGTTGAATTTACATCCAATTCAAAAATAATACTCGCCATTATCGCGACACATTCGTGGTTTATCCTTTTTTCAAAATTAGTGACAATCTTCTGGTTACAACGTTTCGCTTTACACGGACAAAATGGCGGAAGAAAATAGTACAATGTTCAAAAATGAGTAACAACACATATGTGCATTTCCTATGTGATTTTATATTAAAAAAAGTAATCATGGTCGTCTTTTATTACATAAATAATGCTAGAACATTACGTAAATATCGTTGTACGTAGGTAGATTACTTTTCAGTAGCCCATCGTACATCTCAGGGTTACACTGCAACGGCGACAGGCGTGTCGCCTACCACCAGGTGCACGATTAATCTGTCCCGTCATTTCGTAGCATACAAATATATAATTAATTGCCTTGGTTTAAAACTGTAGTGAAACAAAAAAGCTTCTGCGTACTTGATGATGAGAAAAATATAAGGTAGTATTCCGTTTAGTTTTTACAGGTTAATTTCTATCTATATTTTAAATTAATAGACTGTCTAGGAAACCCAGGGGCAGCTACCTTGCCCAATGCATCAGCATACCCATATACCAAGGGGGAACGCTGCGAGCATCAGGGGCATCTCAAAGTCAAACAATAATTTATTCCATAGGAAAAAAAATTACACTTGAAAACGTGATTTTTTAATCTATTGCTCGTTCACTACGCTGACCTCTCTGAGAAGAACAAGCAAGAAACTCTATGGATTGCTCTTTTCAAATAAACTTAAATATACATTTTTAATAATATTTGTGTGGATTCTAGACTCACGTTGTCTTTCCATACATCTTTATCTAACACGTGTTATACAATTTTGTAATATGCTTTTCAATTAAAATACTTTTAATGTAAGTTTTAAACTTAGGAAATGGTAAACTTAATATATGCTCCGGAATCTTATTGTAAAAACGTATACAGTTCCTCATAAAATAATCGTTTACCTTAATATTGTGGATATCTTCTTTCTTAACGAAATTATGTATATTATTACGGGCATATACAATATTTGAATAAATGTACTGTCATGATACCAGTCTCCTTAAACTTTTCTCTCAGAGAAACCCGAGAACCTAAACGGTACAGAGAACGACTCGTTTTTGCAACACAAATATGGTTTGTATATCTGCCGCATTACCCCGCATGAGAATCCCGTAGGACATTATACTATGGAAGTAACTAAAGTAAACTAGTCTAGCAGTAGCAACAACGGTAATTTCACGTATTCTACGGACTGTGTATACAACAGAGCTTAATCTGCTCGCGCTGCTGCTTAAAACCTCGCCGCGGAAACTAATTATATTCATATAATTTCATCTTACATTTACTATGTAGTAAATAAGCTTTTATTGTACCTTACTTGTATATTATGAAAATAAAAATGTATATCATAGTAGTGTAAAAGGGCGTACTCGTGAAATTGTGTAGCGAGAGACACTTTTCCAAAATAAACGAGGATTGCATTCATGAATAAAGATTTACTGCGTGTTATCAGATCGAAGCTTGTTTTAGAGCCACCAAGATGTTAATTTTTTACAATCCTATTTTTTAAATATATTTCTAAACACAAACCTACTACATTCATTTAGTCAGTATACAGTTAGAAATAGTCTACAGTAGTAAACAAAATATTGTAAATGATAAATGTTTATTTACCAAGAACAACCCCTAGAGTCTCTTGCTCAGTTTGAGCGAGTAGTAGAGTTGAATCAATTTGACGATTTCAAGTGTAAAATCATAACGTAATGCCACAGCTGAGTACGGGTCCAAGTGCCACCTGATAGTGTCCGTCTGTCACATTATCAACAACCTTGTCTTGTATCGGTGTACAACTATTTCGCCACTCAATTGCACAACGCCGCAACAGTTTACGTAACAACCGACCGGCGCCTGTGCAGGCTATGTGCCTTGCTCTACCTACATGATTGGAATTATTGACAATATTGGTTTTATGTAAATAGCTAATTGTGTATCCTGGTGTCTGGTTTTTTGCGATACCAATAGACATGTCTCAACAAGTGTGCTTGTTGCTAAGAGACACGCCTCTCCATAGCAGTTGCAAAGTTCTGAAGGACACTGACGCTACGCTCGTCACCCTGAGACATAAATTAACGAGTCCCGTGTCATTTCACCAACACTTTTACTCAATACCTCCAAGGTAGAATTCTTTCGCAAAAAGAGAAAGTGATGAAGGAAGCACTGATGGCTACATATAGCTGCATATCTGTCTACGTTAGTTTTGATTATAGCGATCCTCCCTACCTACCCCGAGGGCATACGTGAAGGGCACTATGACCTGTGCAAGCGAGCTTGCATATGGACCATCTAAGTCAGGTCCTAATCCCAGATCAGCACGTCTGCACGTACTTCATCCGGTTCTCTGTATGACTAGTGTCTTAGGTGAACCGCCTGGGGTGCACGTACAGCACCCTCCCTATTTTCCAGACAGATACCGGAGCTGTAGGCACGCTACTTCCCGTCGCGCTCCACATGGCTAACGGTTGCCACCGCTGAGCCGTCGACTCTGAGCCGACTACCAAATCATCATCATTGGTGGCGGAGCTGTGAGTCACGCTCACTTCCCGACGCCGTATGAACGGCGTCTCTCCAGTTCCCAGATTCCTACGCAGCCGGAGGGACCGGAAGATTTTTATCTTTGGTATAGTTGAGAATTTTTTTGTGTTCTATTTAGAAGGTTCTGAGTCAATTTCCAACAAAGGCACTTGCAGTGACCTTTCGTATATCTCGTACTGATTATCATGTAACTGAAAACATAATTATAAACCCTGCGTCTCTTGCCTCCCTTTAAAAGACTTCACCCGTCTTACACCTTGATGCTAATTAATAATAATAATAATAACGCACACACTCAACGTAGCCCCGCACTAGGGCAAAACCCTGTGTCGCGGGTGTCATGGACACACACATAGACAACCGCAAATTACACCAAAACTCACGAGAGAAACAAATGTAGGCCATACAGATATTTCTCCCGGCCCCATCGAACCTGAGACCTCTGCGTGGCATGGTAACCGTTCGGCCACTGAGGCAGTTATCATCTAATTACTTTTTTTATGATATCAAGTGACAAGTCGTGCTACTGGTGGTAAGCGACACGCCTGTCCATAACAGTTGCAATGCCGTTCTGCGCTTTAAATCATCACACCTCCTATATTAATTAATTAGTGAAACTACAAATACGTAACGTAAACTTCAAATACGTTTAACTGCCTCTTGAAACATTTGTATGGCCTTCATTTATTTCTCTCGTGAGTTTGGGCGTAATTTGTGTTTGTCTATGTGTGTGTCCATGGCGCCCGAGATACAGGGTTTCTCTAGTGCGGGGCTATGAGTGTGTGCATTATTATAAAAAAAATAATCAACGGACATGTGAATATTGATGCACGTAAAGGAAGGAAAAAACTTCGTCCAGGGTCAATGTCAGCAATAGTGCATTCCGGTTTTGAAAGGTAAGGGTGCTGGAGAAATTATAGGCACATGGGACTTGTCAACTTGTGTCTCAGGGTAACGGGCGCAGTGGCAGTGCCCCTCGGATCTTTGCAATTTAAAGCTGTGAGTAGCACTATAACTGTTACGGACAGGCATGTAGCTTACCATCAAGTGGCGACTTGATATTATTTTGAGAAAAATATTTCTTGGCGGTGAAATCAAATATGGTGTCAGTACTTCCCTAGACGAACCTTTCACAAGAAGCTCTAGTGCTACTAAACATTGTATAAACTTGCAAAATCTCAATTGTGGTCATAAATTAGACGAGATGAAATATGTGTATGTTTCATACCCGTAATTTGATACCCAGTTAATTGTAACTAATAACTATAACGCGGTCAGTTACTTGCAATAATCGTATCTAGGAGATTGCAATTGGTGTTTTGTAATTTTTTGTTTCATTAATCATTGTTTCACTTTTCACCTATTCAAGATGACCGCTTTGGCATCTCGCTCGTTCTTTTCAAGGGCCTTACGAATACACACGTCTGTCTCTCATTGGGGCATACAGAAACTATGGTTCTCAATTCGTCTGTATGTTTTTTTATGTGTATGTTACGCGATAACTCTGGCATTTGAGAACCGATTTGGATGATTCTCTTTTCATTGGAAAGAGAATACCTCAGCAGTGGTCCCATTAAATTGGAAGAAAATATTCCATCTCTAAGGATGGCAAACTAGGGAATGAATCCCCGTAGCGCACTTTCAGGTAACCGATTTCAATAAAACTTTGCAAATACATGTGTTTGCAAGTTGAATTACACGATTTAATTCCGCCTTCCCCTTTCCATCACCGGGGGACTAGGCGTAGGTAGTTCCACCCCTATGTTGTGGATATTCCAAAGATTCGCACGAAGCGTTAGGCTTCCACTTTTAGGTATATGGCGAAGGGCTATGGAGTGGAATTCCCTGTCTGCATACTTGTTCCCTGAACGTTACAACTTGGACCATTTCAAGGCGACAGTGAATAGGTATTATTTAGGTGTGCCTGCTCGATCGTCGACCTCATCGTCACTTTCCATCAAGTGAGATGGAGGTCAAATGCGCTATTATATAAAAAAATCCACAAAGTTTTCAGGTCGGTTTATTTTTGTACTCTATACTGAGATTACTTTAAATTAAATGGACTTGCTTTTGACCACTACCTAACTCTGGAGCAAAGATAGCATCTACGATGGAACGAGCTCGCCCAGGCAGATTGTACTAAAATAACGACACAAAGACGATCTGGAGGCCAATTGCGCTAAATAAAGTGACACGTTGTCCACCCGCTCACGCGATGCGCTCATCCTACCGCAAAATGGCGGCTATTTGGTTTCGCAAATTAGAAAAGGATTCAGTTTAAATACAAGTTTTTATAAATAAAAATTGTTATTCTGCATTGCTAAATAAATACCCTCCGTACTACAATAAAAACATCTCAAATAAAATGCAATAATCCCCGGCATCTCCTGCACTTAAAAAGCACTAATGAAATTTTTGGTGTGCTTGGGTAAATATGATAATATTCCGTTTGAGTGGTTCTAACGTTTACCATGAAATTAGTCCTTAAAGTATAGTTTATAAACATTTATATTCAGGGTAAACTTTAAAAACGCTACTTACGGTATGTTTTCAATAAATAAACACCGAAATCACCAGCCCAAACAATAACACACACGATTGTCGTGACGTATTTTTGAAGTTGTTTATTTTTTTTAAATGACAGACCCAGGCATTAAAAACTTTATGGTTTGCTAGAGTAGTTACCGAAATAGCAATTAGTATTAGTTCTTTTACCTGTTATATCTTCGATATCCGATAAATCGGTATAAAATCATCACCGGCACCTCTAAGTGTGGTATGCGTCTACGGCTGCATGTATCGCGTGAGCGGATACATTTGCAATCGCACTAATATTTTAAAGTTTGAACTACGTATGTATCGTTGAGGGAACGTATTTACCTTTGAGAGGCGAACGTTTCTGTAAAGTAACTGTTACGTTCTGAAAGTCTTCCTACTGGACATGAATTACCATGTCCGATCAGAATCTCTAGTCAAAGTTACGCTTAATCACAAAGTAATTTGTGATTTATGAACCGATTTTAATGATTTTTTTTTTGTTGGATGGAGTATTGATCCCACGTACATATGTAGAAATTATTCCACCCCTAACGGTGGCAAGCAGGTTGATGAATCCATTTTAGCGTACTTTCCGGTAACCGATTTCAAACTAATAACTTAGCAAACTTAATTACATGAACTTTTGAGTTCGGTATTTTTTATAAAAAAAATATAATTATTTGGTATTGATGACGTAGTTTACTAATTATTTGACATAAAAGGATGCATTTAATTAGAAGATTAACTTGTAGTTTAAACGAGATAAAAATTAAGTAACGCAGCATCTATCGTTAAGGATTGAATTAATGCCATAACTGCCATTTCACTGACACTATTGAGACTCTGCCTGCGAAACTGCCATTTTAGCAGAATAATAAATAATGTCAAAATTGTAATATGAGCTCGGTTGAGTTTGAATAGAATTACAGTAACCAGTGGTTCCAAAAAAAATGGCTTAAAAAAAAGGGTTTCGACTAGGGTTGGCCAGAGTAACGACAATTTATTCAGAATGGTTTCAACCTGGTGAACCGTCGTGAGGTGCAGCGGCGAGGTGTCCATATAAACCGATTCCCACCGGCTGGCCTAAAATTTTCCACGTACGAGTATAATCAAAACACTGTACGAGACAGCGCGCATACCCCACTACTTAAAAACTTTACTAAGAATATTCATTAATAAACGTATAGTAAGTAAGCTGTCCTAGATAATACCCGATGGATCTTATTAACCAATCACAGTCCGAGTTAAGCCGGTAATTTTTCGGCTACTATTTCATTCATAAAACCTACGTGGATACATAAAAAATCACGCACATAATCACAAAAGTCCGCTATCATACTTTGGTAGAAATAGCTCGCCGGTAACCCGCTAGTGATGGAGTTATAATCAAATATTTACATATAGCGTGAAAGTGGATTTTTAAAGACCTGTGCCAATTTTATATTTAGTATTATGTGACTTGTTTCTTCTGTACTATTAATTTGTAAATGGTCCAATTCGATTATTATAC
>NW_020654642.1:0-17097 GCF_003589595.1 Hyposmocoma kahamanoa
GGCCTGCTTCGTGGCGCCGGGGGTGAGTGGCCCGCGGCGAAGCCCCGCCCCCGCCGCCCTCCGCCCTCACCCGCCCGCCCCGCAGGCCGCGGCGCAGGCGTGCGCGCCGCTGCAGCGCGAGCTGTCGGCGCTAGCGCTGAGCGGCGCCGAGCTGGCCGCGCGCCTGGAGCGCCTGCCGCGCGTCGACCTGGTGCTGCTCGCGCTCTACGACCCGCAGCTGGACGACCCGCAGGACCAGTACGGGTGAGTCCGGGAGTGCCGAAGTCGCGGCTCGACGGCGACAAACTCGTCGCAATTTTGACGCTTAAATGATACGTTTAATGAAAATATGCAATATAAATTACGTTCCAATTATAAAATTAGACTACCCTCGCGATCGGCCGAATATCGGATATATTCACATTTCAATTTTGGTGTGGTTTCATTTTATAAATTGGCTTTGTTACGTTTTGCCAGAAATAATATCACTTTTAGATTCAGCGACCCGAATCGGATCCCGAGAATGGCGATTCCGTTTAATATTTTTTGCTTACTCCTTTGAAAAGAGCAATCTCATCTCGTACTACCCGATCGAAGTTTACGACTTCGATCGCGCGTTACTGAAGGCGTCGGGGGAGCGTCGATTTGACAAATAACGTACGCCCCGGTGGAAGGGGCGATCGCTGGCCACTGTCCGCCGAACTAGCGGGCGGCGCGGTCATGCCGCTGTGTCCGCAGCCCGCTGCTGGCGTGGGCGCGCGCCGCGCGGGCGCCGTGCGTGGCGCTGGAGCCGCCGGCGGGCGGCTGGGAGGGGCTGCCGTGCCGCGCCGCCGTCGTGGCCCCGCTGCCCGCGGCGCTGGCGCCGTCGCTGGGCCGCGTGTACCTGGCCTGCGTGGGGGCCCCCGCGCGGCTCTTCGCCGACCTGCGCGTGGCCTACCGCCCGCCCTTCGGCGCCAGCGCGCTGCTGGCCCTGCACCCCGCCGACGAGTAGCCGCGGCGGGCGCGGAAGCGAGCGGTTCAACGTGACGAGCGACGACTGTCGGCCCCGTAGCCCGAGACGCGAGCGGCGGACCGGAGCGGACGGGGGCCTTTCCTCGGCGGGCGGGACGGAACGGACGACGTCGCTCTCGACGCGTTCGCGTTCGCGAATCGTCACCGGTTCGTTCGCAGTTTATTTTTGACCTGACGTTGTCGAATATTCATCGTCGACTTAATTTCGATTCGTTTACTTGACGTTTCAATAAAACTGTTCGAAGTCGATGTGTTTTTTTATTTATTTCGTGTTTTTGTAACTCGGCCCGGTCGGACCGAATGAAACTCTCGCTAAAGACCAATCCGTTTATTGCGGAAGTAAAAACACAGGCGGATCGTCAGAAGCACACGACGAGGTTCACTTGACGGACATCGACATTCACACTATTGATAAACACCTCCGTTCGACGGCGGCCCGTCTCGAGGAGCGCCCGACGGCGCCGCCCGCGCCTCTATACAATACCGCTCAAGGTCTTTTCGCAGACGCATCTATCGCGCACCGGCAACTGCGGCGCTGTCGGGCGTATTTATTAAATACACTTATTACCAAAACATTACATACACCGGACTAGACCGCGCACAGCTCCGTCCCCGCGGGCGCGAAACGCCGGCGGGGAGGGCGCCCCGGGCGGTTACAATTGGCCAAAGTTAACTGACCGCGGAAGACCTGCTCGAAGGTAACCTGTCGCGACCGGTCACGTCGCCCTGGCGGCGGCGACGGCGCAGCGCGGCGTGTCTGTCGTTTGCCATGTGGCGGTTCCGGCTCGAATCTAGTTTAAAAGGCGCCATCGCCGTAAAGCGCCATCGACTAGACTTACACGTCGTACCGGCCGCCGACCGCCAACATACTATCGTCTAAAATTTGGCGAGTCTCGATTACTATTTTTGGTAAAAAATATAGTTTCAAATTGTAATCGATTGTTAAGTGAAAACAGTTTTACGAATGATGTTCTAAAACGCTGAATGAAATCAAAACCGGCTTTCATAGACTTAGGGACTTTTATTTTAAAATGTCTTTTTTTTTGCTGGACATAGATTCGGTTCTCTATTACTATGCTCTTTATCGAGCGAGTTAGTTTGACATGAAAACTGATAAGTTATTTCTTTTTTCAAAAATATTGTGTGGAGCTGATATGAAAAATCATTATATCTCTGGGACCGCAAGGAAAACCGTCATATCTTTACAGACGGTTATAGTACTAATTATGTGCGATTTTTTGACATACTTCATATAACGGTAAACACTGCGGATTTTTTTTAAACAAAGACAAGTTCTAATGCGAATGATAACAAATGCACATTTTTAAAATATACATATATACCGTCATGCCCGTCTCCCATTGCGGTAGGCAGAGCTTTGAGTGACACAAGGTTACTAAAGCCACGTTGGGCAAATGTTTGGGTTAGCATACTATAATTAATAAAACCGATTTTTGTGTAACTTAGTGCACCAAATAATAATAACAAATAATTTATTCAGTACAACAACAACAACAGCAATACAAGTACCAAAAGGTGACAAATGAATACAAATTATAGGTTGTACATAATCTGTCAAAAAAGCAACTGGCCATCAAACAGTTCCCAAACAAGGGCAGCCCTTTGGGAGCTGACGACAATCCTCCGCCAGTAAACAGTCTTACTAATATTTTACAACCAGTTAGGGAGACGTGTATACAATAGTATAAGTAATGACAGGTTGCCAGCCCGTCGCCTACATATAAGACACTATTAACCCAATCCTCTGTCGACTTTTACGACTTGCGCGGGATGATAAGCAGCTGATACATTCGATGCTTTCGTCTGGTTCCAAATCGGCATAAAACAAATTTTTAATGTAGTTTACTTAATATATTTAAAATAAAAAATGTATATCCAAAATATTGTTGCATCGCATGTTCTTTACGTGTATGCTAGGGTGCATACAATTGTTTAGCAGATAAAATTTAGGTAAAAAACAAATTAGAGCTTAGCACTTAACAAGAATTATACACCTAGAACCACACAAAAGCTTTCTTTCGATCTTAGATCATCATTTAAAATAAATGGTTGTAATAAATTATTTTAAATTATTATATTTTTATTTATTTTTAAGTATTTAATTAATATATTAATTAACTAATGAGTCTGAAATATCCCTCAGAGTACGGATACGGTCACAAATTATAATTATACTGTTGAGTAATTAGTTCTAAATGCAAGATTTTCAGTAGATTTAGATTTTGCCAGAGCATTTTTTGGAACTCCCTAATGAGCGGTAGATAATTAACATACAATTGCAAATCACTTCACTAATTTTAATGGTCAAAAAGCAACAATAAATAGATAGAAAATATGTTTTATATTTAGTACAAACTACACTTTTCAACTGCCAACATCTGTGATCACAAAGTATTATAATGGCAAATTTTGCTACCAATCTAGACTTGATAGTTATTCTCAAGTACGAAAACACTTCATTTAATCACGAAGTGCTACTCGGGGCAGTGGCAACACGACTAGGCGATAATCTTACTGACGAAGACCGTGCCACCCTGAAAGAATTTTGTCGGGGATTCACACGAGCTGCTGAACAGAGATGGAAGAAATCCCACCGAAACAGTGAGACGTTTAGAAAGCAGTACGAGAGTTGGCTTCAGGCAAATGTTGATTGGCCAAGCTGTCAAGGTACAAGACTAGAGGAATCAATAGAAGATTTAATCTTTCCAAAACCTACGACGTTATCGTCAGTTAGCACGATGACAAAAATATCCCGAAAACCCTTCGAAGATCTGGGAAACAAACAGAAGAAGAGAAGATCTGACGAACACAAAAATGAAGATCCAAATGAATTGGCCTACTCAGCTGCAGCACTTTTGAAAAAACAAGGCAATGAGGATATTGCGTCCGTTATCGAACATATGCTGAAGAATCCAGAATCAGCTACAAAAATAAATGAAATGCTTAAGAAACCAGATCATAAATTTACACCGGAAAAGGATCTAGGTTTGCTTCTTTCATTAAAGGTAACTAAGTGGCAATACATCACGTTAAGGGAGACAGCCATTCGAGAAGGTGCTAAGGATATTTATCCGTCTTACTACAAAGTGCAACAAGCCAAGCTGCAGTGCTATCTTCCGAAGCAATCGGTGACTGTCCGATTCATCTGCTAAAATTAGTCTTCAAGCTTTACTGGATATTACAGTGAAAAGGATCCTTGAAAGTCTTCCTAGCAATGTACAAGATACGCATTTGACGCTAATATCAAAGTGGGGATTCGATGAAGCAGTGGCCATCAGTCACAAAAGGCAAATGGATGACGAAATTAAGGCTCTTATCCCTACAAAGTGTAACAATAATATGGTAAGTCATCATCATCTGATGATGACGATGATTGATGCTAAAGTCTGTACATATCTATCTGAAGCTAGATCAAATGCATCTTGCTATTTATGCTTGGCTAAACCTACGGAAATGAACCGATTAGACACTGTTATATCTAAGATCGTGTCACACCCGCATTAATTCTTCGCATTAATTTGTTCTTAATTTTTTTCTAATGAAATATTTTTAAGTAACTACATCTTAATAATGTGCATTTGTTATCTTTCGCATTAAAAGGCGTCCCCGAAATTTTTTTTAAGTTTAAAAAAAAAATCCGCAGTGTTTACCGTTATATGAAGTATGTCAAAAAGTCGCACATAAATAGTACTATTACCGTCTGTAAAGATATTACGGTTTTCCTTGCGGTCCCAGAGATATAATGATTTTTCATATCAGCTCCATACAATATTTTTGAAAAAAAAAAAGAACTAATAAGTTTTCATGTCAAAATAACTCGCTTGATAAATTTGAGCATAGTAATAGAGAACCAAATCTATGTCCAGCAAAAAAAAAGACACTTTAAAATAAAAGTCCCTAAGTCTATGAAAGCCGGTTTTCAGCCCACTGTGCGTCGCCGCCGCTGCGTCCGCGGCGAGGACTTAGTGCTATACGTTTGTGCGTTTCTTGTACGTACATTTGTAAATGCTTATAAGAGACGATTCGGCCGAACCTTTCGTATGTATACATAAAAAATTTTTTACTAAGATACGTAGGCGTATAAAGTTTTCCATTTCAAAGTTCGCTTACAAAACGGTACATGTCGGGTTGGACATTACTCTATACAACGATATATAGTACAAAATATTGGAAACTTGTTACAAAACGACGTTCCGAGGAGGAGCCGGCGGCCGGCCCTCTGCGGATATGTTACATTATAGCGACAAAGATCGTGTCGGGGTGGGAATTAATATGATTACGGAAAATACACATTTAAATGTACTTACACTCGATAAACATTAAAAAATACAGGTGAGATTTAAATTGTATACATTTTTACATTAGTGTCTAAAATAATAGTATCTGTACATTTCTTGATATTAAAAAAATATAGAACCAAAAAGTTCTAAATGGTAAATCGATTTAAAACTCAAGGTTGCGCCGGCGACGTCGGTCGAGGTGCGAGACACGCGACACCATTGGTGCTTCGCACTCGTTTAGCCGCTATACACACGTGGACATCTATACAATCGTTCAAATGGTTTTTGCAAGCGGTTAGACATTGATAACAACCGAAGTAGCCACGCAACTGCTCCCGTCTTTTGTTTGCTGCACTCCCGGCGCGGAGCCGAGCGCGAGACGCGCCGCGTGACCGCGGAGGTGACCCCGAGTCGAGACGTGCCACTCCGGTGCCGGCACGGCAACGAAGTCTGAAATGCTACCCGTTCGTTCCTAGAGGAAAAACGTTGCCAGTGCTGGTTGGGCACGAACGTTGCTGTGTCGTCATCTTTAGGATTTATTTCTTTTTTCACAGCTCCTGTCTATCTGGCGCCAGTAGGTTAATCGTCCGTTCTTGGCAGCACTCGTTAACGTGTCTTGTCTTTTTTGCAATACTTAATGAAGTCGATTATCTGGCGGCCAGCTCCCGCACAATTTACATAGGTTTCTTTAATAGCCAGTTATTCAGGCGCGTAATACCCTTTTCGTGCATTCCAAAGAGAACAACCGTCCCCTCGAGGCGTCGGTCGGACGAGGGGCGGGCGCGGCGGGCCGAGGTTTACTCGCATTTCGGGTATTGCGCGTCTACAGCGGCGGGGTTACAACGGGCGTCGGCGCGGCCGCGGGCCCCGCGCCTCAGTCGCCAGGAGCGAGAATCGAAAATAATGCAGGAGGGGCCCGCGGCGGCGCCCGAACGGCAACAACCTAAAGGTCGCGCACGTGGACACGCTTACAAAAGTGATATGATCGTGTACAACTCGAGGTCATTCATGCGCGTTACGCTCGTCGAGACGTCGCCGAGCGGCGTCGCAAGGGGCGGGCGCGCCCGCAATATCTCTTAAGGTAGAAAAATAAATATTCCAAAATCGAGGCGGAGCCTAGAGCTCGCGGTCCCGGGCGTCGCGGGCGTCGCGGGCGTCGCGGGCGTCGCCGCCGCCGTTGAGCGCCGGCTTGTGCTGCTTGTCGGCGTCGCGGCCGTCCAGCAGCCCGTCGGCGCCGGGCCCCAGCGCCTGGCGGATGAGCGCGTGCGTGCGCGCGCGCAGGCGCAGCAGCTCCTCCTGCACGCGCTCGGTGATGGCGCGCCGCGTCTCCTCCTCCGACGCGTGGCTGCGGCGCAGGCGCTCCAGCAGCGCCTGCAGCGGGATGGGCTCGCCCACCAGCAGGAACACGCGCTTGCGGAAGTGCAGGCGGTAGGGCTCGCGGTTGGGCAGCACGCGGTCCATGCCCTCGTGCCACACGGGCAGCACCAGCGGCGCGGCGGCGGCGGCGGCGGCGTCGTGCACCAGCCGGCCCACGCCCCACTTGAAGCGCAGCGCCGCCTTCTCGGCGTTGACGCGGCCCTCGGGGAAGATGTGCACCCACTCGCCGCGGCGCAGGCGCTCGACGCAGAAGTCCATGGCGGGCTGGTGCACGCCCGCGCCGCGCACCACGGGCACGCAGCGGCCCAGCGCGAAGAAGGCGGCGTGCAGCGCGCGCGTGAAGCAGATGTCGTGCGCCGCCAGCGACCAGCGCATGCGCGCGCCGCGCACCAGCGCGCGGCAGTCCAGCACGCCTGCGGGGGGCCGGCGTCAGGCGGACTCGCTTGGCGAGGCGCAGCGAGTCGCTCGACCGCTAACTCTTTTCTTGTAAGACGTTCGACCTTAACTTGTAACAATAGTGCCTCCAGTGCAGTGAAATCCTCGAAAAGCCGTTACCGAAAAGAAAAAACATTATAAACAAACCCGACTTTTAAAGACTGCCTGTACGTTATGGCACCGTTTACGAGCAGATGAGATGAAAAGGTTCTTTAAATGATTTTAACTAATTTCAGGCTTCTCACCACGATGTCATTTACTTTTACTCTCCCGATATTTCCGAACGGTCGCACGCTCCGTGGTCGCGAGTTAACTGAACGGCGGCAGACGCCCGCCGGTTTTACTAATGATAATCATTCAATGAATAAGCACGAAACCCTTAAAACCCGAAAAGATTCTTTATTCGTGCACTTCAGTACGTTTCACGTGTTGAAAAATACGTTACGAGAAGCTCCTTTATACGCCGTCATTGATATTACCACTGTCTCGCACCGACTTAGCAATGATGAGTCCGAACTCGCCTCGAAAACGTCTTCATACCATATTCTTATCTTTATTGGAACGAAAGGCTCTAAAAATATGTTCTTACCTTTTGTAAATTATTCGTTAAACGCGAAAAAGAATTAAAAAAAAAACACCTACAATATATTAAAGTATGACACCTGAACTATCAAATAAAATTGAATATGTATGTATCAGTTGAGACATTGAACCATACGATTTTTGAGCAGCTGTTGTTCTACCATTTTTCATAGAGCGCCGTTATAGCACACATTTTGCTTATTTACCTACAAATCTGTTTCTTCTCTACTATACTAGCATAATCTGAGATTTGTAAAAGTTGCAACAAATTGCAATCTTACTTTCGGTTTTAACAGTGAGCAATCATGTTTGTTACGACTTCTATTAAAATCACTCGTGAATGTAAATAAATGAAACGAGTGAGTACCAAAACAAACAAGCCATTTTATTAGACCCCCAGTGTTGCATCGGCTGGTGCGGGGCCGGTGGGGGCCGGTGCGGATCGAGCCAATGAGACAATCGTAACGCTCGTAAGTGGCGGTTAAGTGAACCCATTCGCATAAAGGCACACGTCATATATAACAATAAACAATGCGATTGCGAGACTGTGAGGCGACTCGATGACGGCCACACGTCTGATTGAAACACCGTCACCTTGACGTTCCTGAAATCTTACGCAGGTATTCATTTGTAGTAATGTTTAGAGAATCATCATTCTTGGCGTTCTGGTTAAAGCCAAATATAATACTTGAATAGGCTAGAGGGAAATTGACACAAGGAAACCATAATAAATGGGTCAAACGCCTCGGCGGGTGCGAGTGACGCGCTGATAAGGAGTGGAGGCGCGATCGTGCGCGTGCGCCGCTCGTAAACAACGACGACTAGTGGTACTCGTATATCACTTAATGTCAATGACAGGCAGTCGATCGGCTCTTATTCATTACATTTACGACTGATTGGACTTAAATACAAGAGGAACGGGGTAGCACGGCTGCGGGCGTTGTTAAAGACTGTTATGGTTCTTTTACAAATAAATTACGTGTATTTACGATAATTTGTGAAAAAAAAGGTAACTTGGGCATAAGTGCGTCACTGGCTTAGGTGTATCGTATGATAATCATCCTTATATCGTACGGAATCCATCCTTATATTGCGGAAGGGCGACAGGGAATATGCAACGCGTGTGCAATATACAAAATGAAGCATATGAAACCAATAGTACTGTCGTAACTCAAAATTGTGGAATTAAGAAAACACAATTTGAAAATGACATAAAAATAATGGATGAATGGATTTTATTGGGAATAATTGAATAACGTGATTATTTTTATTTGTACATAATACTGAAGTATCCATTTATAAACGAGAATATATATATTGGTTTCTTTAAGTTTTTTTATATTTTCAAATCATGTTTCTCAATTCACCCAATTTTGAGTTACGATAGTATTTGTTTTCGTGCGCAACTTAAAGAATGGTCAAGAAGTATGTACGTATTATGTATAGCAAGTGTTTCGGTTCGTCGTGTCGTTTATCGGCTTGTTATCGTTTATCTTTCGCGTTAATTGTGCGATATACTGTAATAGGCATTTGCCTAAATATAAGGAGTATAAACGATATCGCAAGTGAAATCGCAATATAACTAAAGTATAAATAAAAGTTAATAAAAGTTAAAGTGTAGATTTTAAAAGCCAAGAGAAGTAGGATTTTTTCCTGTCGAATGCTATAAGTCCTGGACTGAATTAACAATGCGTGACATTGCTATTTTAATCGGAGAATAGTAAACGAAACCGTATATTACAGAGATTATAACGAGTAGTGAGTAGTGCGCGCGAAGCCGATCATAACACATATCTAATCACATGATAGATGATTACCTACATGTTACAAAACGAAATGTCCTTTATAATGGTGACAAATGTTTTACAATAACGTAGTCGGTAATCATATTATTGAGATGATAATCTCAAATTAGGTATATTTACTAGAGTATAGTAAACAATTTTCGGGGAGTGCCCAATGTAGTATTAACAACGCCGCGCTCAGACTATGAACTTTTTACCATTTGTACGAACCGAATTCACACGGTCTACGCGGCTATTATTGTGCAGCATGTGGACATAATATGTATAATAATGCAATTTAATTTAACTTACTATAATTGATCTCTTTGTTTCTACTAACTTAGCTTATAAGATTTGTTACGAACAAAATATAAATGGTCTGATAATAAAATGAATTTGAATTTTTATTCGTCGCGCCTCAGTGTGTCGCGTGCGAGTACATAGTGTCATGTTGGTTAGTTAATTTACCCCAGAGCCCGGGGTCGTCGAAGCAGGAGTGGTGGTTGGAGACAGTGAGCAGTGGCACGCCGTGAGGCCGCCGCGACACCGCCTCTCTCAAAGCTTCGCCGTTGTACACCGTGGTCTTGTTTAGGAACTCTGCAACCATACATCAAAAATATGAAACAACCATGATTACTATATGCACTGCCCTCCCTTCCTTCGTTTAGAAGATATGCGCGGGAACGCCCTTCACCTTTGCTCCGGTTATTACAGATTATGATTAGTCATGCAAGAGTATCCCCCTCTAGTTAAAATCTATTTATACAAGTTTTTGTCTAAGTAAGGCTAATGCATTCGCAATAAAAAACCTCATACTTTTCCTTTTAGTATCTAATCTGTATTTGTATGACATTATTGAATAAAATGTTTATCTTTCTGTCTGTCTAAGGCGTTGTAAGGTGTGTTTGCTTTGTTTGAGGAATGAAAGACACTTGATTATTCAGATTCCTCTATTGCCACTCTACCTACTGAAACCATGAAGATCTGGATCCTGGCCCTCAGTTTAATGGAGAATAAAGCTTACTACAAGTGTTCTATGTCATCTAGATCACTTGCAGTTTTTGAAACAACAAAAGAATGATCAATTTACAAGTTATCGTATTTCACTCACACACATTTTATGGCATGTGAAATCAAAATTCATGTACTTACACTCAATGTTGTTTTGTAATAAGCTTTGAGATTATAAAATTATTATTAGGTTTTTAAAAATGTATAATAGGCTTTAAAACTGTTTTTCATTTACTTGACTAGAATGTTCTTTTGTGGCACTTAATTATCATGCAAAAGTGTAATAATAACAAAAACAACAGTCAATTGTAAAGCATAGTATACCTGTAGGTACTTTTATGACGTAATCAAACAATAGCACAGTGAAGAGAGTGAACTCTGCCTCTGTCACAAGTACAACCATTGAAGAAATTGTAATTTTAGATTTGTAATTATTCCCCAATGTCAAAAAGACATTTTTAGTATTTATTTATTTAATGATAAAAGAGTAACTATTTGTTGAATTTTGTTGTTATTGAAATAAACATCATACTCACAATATTGGTAATTTTCATAGATAAAATGAGGGTAATGAATAACCAAGCGCTGAATAGAAATAAATAAATAAAACTTAATTGCTGTGTATTTTGTATAATAAATATGGGCAAATAACTTATTTGAGGTAAACAAACCAGGCCAAATCTGAAGTGACCATTCCAATTGATTGCTAGTTGGCATTAAGACTTCTGTCAAGATTTATTACTTATAGATTACTTTCAATAATATGAAAGCAAATTTTTTGTTTTCAAATCACAATAACTTAATGATACTAATGGTATTAAAATGATGATAAGATTAAATAAAGACAATCTTTTTGTAGACATACAACAAGCACAACAATGAAAATGAGGACATTAAGCATATTTGTCATAGCTCACAAGCGCAATGTACAAACTAAAGTGAGTGCAGGAAATAGAACTTCGACATTGTGTGAGCAACCTTCAGTACCAATTATCTGACAGTTAAGGAATTGCTCATCAAGGCCAACTTACTGAATCAAGTTTGTTATATTTTTATAAATAACATAATCAAAGTCATTAGGAGTTTGCTGAGCCACTGACCTTTAACACAAAGTTCTATGGCATCCACTAGCTATACAATTAGTAGCCTTAACTTCTCTACAGGCTCAACTTTCGGCGGCAATACAATATAATATATGTCAAGATGAGTGTTTGGGGTTTTTATTTTAGTTTGGTTGTGATGCACTGTGAAAGATTAGTAGTCAATACACAGTAGGTTCTACTTTTGTATGCAGGTATGCACTAGTCATCAATATTCATTATAATAGCCTGCAACTCGTGCGCGAGTAAATTAAAACGGCGCGAAATCGGCGAAAATAGTACATAACATGTTCGCCGCATGGAGGTGACGTGACACGCGAAAATGCTGACTAGTTAACTAAGTCCATGCGACCTCAGGCTTGGCTTGTGTAATAGCTCCGCGCCCACAAACCTGGTATTCACAACTGGCACGCATGCTGCTATTTCGTAATCGCGCGTTCCGTTCTACCCTAATTTACATACACTTGATGACGACAAGAGGGCGTGTATTGCATCCAGAAGGTCGAGTAGGGGTGTGTGGAGGCGCACCTATGACTAGCTTGCTGAAGAGGCCCACCACGGCGACGGTGAAGGAGCTCGCGCAAGACCATAGGGTCCCCGGGCAACGCAGCCGCGGGATGATCCAGCTGATGTCGTAGGCCATCGCGGTGCGCTCTCGCCCTGGCCCCGCGGCACTAACAACACATGCTTACTGTGAATAACGCGTATATAAATCAATTTTTACGATACGCAACTCGACACCCGTGCGACTCAGTAGCAAAATTGACAGCTGACTGACAAGATGACACACACATGACAATAAAACTGACGTTAGTCTTGTAGTGTTGCTATAAAAATGAGAAATATTATTCATTTAATAGCAGAAAATATAAAGATTTTAAAAATAAATCCGTTTCTTATTAAGTGAGATTCATTAGCAAGTTACCCGTCGTTCTTAGAAAAATCCGTCATATCAAAGTCTAGTCAGTGGACCTTAGACTACTATTTTTTGGCCATCCCCTAAGCAGTGGACAGATATACCTATACCTTAGACTATATTACGGTCAATTTCATTCTAGTGTTCATGAAGTGTTCAGTAACTACCGAGTATATAACAGTGTTGGGCGTTAAGCAATTAAATTTCAATCAGAAATTCAATCAGATTAAAAAATCAATTCAATTGAAATCAAAACAGCAAAACATCTAATTACAAAACAAATGGAATCAAATTTAATCGGTAATTAAATATTAAATACGTAATTTTACAATGTTCGTCCATTATAACAAAGCTCAAGTTAATTGGTCGATTTGAAGTGAAACAATTGACGACACCCGTCAATTGTTTCGAATTCGGGCTGACGAATCGGAGCGCAGTTGTCACAGTTATGATGTGGAAGAATAGTTTTCAAACAAATTTGGCGGTACCGAGCGGACCTATTCTTTTGCTATGTCCACGCCTAATAAATAATAATAATAATAATAATAATAATAATAATAATAGTTTAAAATAAATACGATAATAATAATAATAATAATAATAATAATAATAATAATAATAATAATCAGTTCCAAAGTGCCCTTGAGAGTGGGACGCTCCCAAACTTCTTAACTACTGGGGTCACTCATTTAGCTCCAAAGAGCGATGCTACCGTGGATCCATCACAGTATCGCCCCATAACTTGTCTTTGTACAATATACAAGACTTTAACATCTGTTTTGAGCTCCAAGATAAGTCAGCACATTGTTGATAACAGTGTGATGTCTGAGGCTCAGAACGGATGTAGGGGCGGTAGCCGCGGTAGTAAGGAGCTGCTCCTCATCGACGCGGTCGCTGGCCAACTTGTCAGACGCAACCGTCGGAATTTCTCCGCTGCCTGGATAGACTATAGGAAAGCGTTCGACTCGGTGCCCCACTCATGGCTCTCGAGGGTCCTCGAACTGTATAAAATTGACAGTGCAGTTCGACACTTCCTCGGGCAATGCATGGGATGTTGGAGAACGATCCTGAGTCTGGACGGTCGGCGGATGACGGATGCGGATGACCGAATAGAAATAAGGCGAGGTATATTCCAGGGCGATTGTCTGAGTCCACTGTGGTTTTGCCTGGCCCTGAACCCTCTGAGTACTCTATTGGAGAGGTCGGGCACAGGCTTTCAGTTTCGGAGAGGTGGGCCGCGAATGCCTCACCTTCTCTACATGGATGATCTCAAGCTATACGGCCCCACAGCTGACAGATTGACGGAGCTGCTGACAATCACCAACGATTTCAGCAGTTCGGTTAGGATGGAGCTTGGGATCGATAAGTGCGCGGTGGTCCATGTTGAGAGGGGACGTGTCATGCATTCTGATGGCATTAATATTGGCACCAATCACCTGCGGGTACTCTCCGAGACTGAAACATACCGGTATTTGGGCATGTCACAGACCATCGGAGTGAAGGAAGCAGACGTGAAACAGGGTGTGTGCGAGGTTTTTTATGGGCGCCTGAAAAATGTGCTAAACAGCTATTTGTCAGGCGTTAATAAGATCCGAGCTTATAACTCCTGGGTCATGCCTGTTCTGATGTACACATTTGGCGTGCTCAAATGGACTCAGACGGAATTAGACGCTCTGGATAGACGAGCCCGCACGACGATGACCTCTCACCGAATGCATCATCCGAGATCGTCAGTTATGAGATTGTATGTCCCGCGGAAGTGTGGAGGTAGAGGCCTATTAAGTGTCAAAACCATGCACAACCGCGAGATATGCAGTCTCAGAAACTACTTTTTGACGATGACGGATGACGTAATTCGTGGAGAGGTTGTCACATGTGATAAAGGGCTAACTCCCTTATCGTTGGCCAAAGAGGAATGGCGAGACCCGGTGGTGCTCAGCACTTCTGACCGCGAGTCCGTATGGAAAGAGAAGGAGCTCCATGGGAGGTTCTTCAAGGTACTCCACGAGCCTTTTATGGACCGTAAAGCCTCCCTACATTGGCTGCGTTTCGGGGACCTCTTTGGGGAAACCGAAGGTTTTGTCTGTGCAATACAGGATCAGGTTATCAAGACGCGGAACTATCGGAAATATATCCTAAAGGACGGCACAGTAGACATTTGTCGGGCATGTGGCCGTCCCGGAGAGTCACTTAGGCATATTGTTTCCGGCTGTTCCGCTGTTGCTAACACTGAGTACTTGCACAGACACAACCAGGCAGCCAAAATATTACACCAAGAGCTCGCTCTCAAGTACGGACTAGTGCAACGGAGGTTGCCATATTACAAGTATTCACCGGAGCCAATACTCGAAGATGACCGCACCAAAATTTATTGGGATCGATCTATTATCACGGACAGGACTATTCTTGCGAATAAGCCTGATATTGTGATATTGGATCGATCGCAGTCGAGGGTATTTCTTGTGGACGTCACCATCCCGCATGACGAGGGTCTCGTGAAAGCTGAAACCGAGAAACGCCGGAAGTATCTCGACCTGGCGTACGAGATCACCGACATGTGGGATGTGGCCTCCACTGAAATAATCCCAATTGTTTTGTCCACAAATGGGTTAATTCCAGTCAGCCTTTCTAACAGCTTGAGGCGGTTGGATTTCTGTGGCGTGTCGCTTCCAGCACAAATGCAGAAGGCGGTCCTGCTCGATACGGCACGTATTGTTCGCCGATTCTTGGACCTGAGTCCCTGACCCCGGCCGACTGTGCCATTGCCGGGAAATACCGCCTCTCCCATTTAAAAATTCAAAATTAATTTTTTAGGCCTTGGGAGAGGCGAGAGTTTAAAATAAATACGAAAATAATAATAATAATAATAATAATAATAATTTAATTTAACAAGGATAATACTTATGTCGAAAGGAATATTCAGCAATCTAAACTGCATGGAAAACAGACAGTCAGTAGAACAAACATGAATTGATCAAACCAACTTCTGTAAAAAGAAGACAATTAGCTGATCATAATTATATTCTAGTATTAGTTTTTCGGGCAAACGATGTTTCTGCTGTAAGTTATTTATTCTGTAACTATTACAAAAACCAAAATAGTCATCTCACTAATGCACAAAAAGTCGAACCGTGTTCGGAATAATGAGATTCGGTAAAAAGAAATTTGTGTTTGTGATAGGTTACCGTTTTTAACAATAAAGACCCCAAGTGCCCTAGCGATTAATATATTTAGCCTGATTTGAAAATTAAATTAATTATTTCATAAATGATTGATATCAGCACACACAGTGCTGATATCAATTTATTATTCGTCCACTTTGCTCATTCCATCTCAATACAATTTTACAGATACGCTGATTACGTATCTGTTTATTACTACATACGTTGTGTTGTCCGGAACGAATTACTCAAACATTCCTGCTGTATTTAATTTATTGAACTGAAGTCTCAACTCCATTGCAATATTGGTAAGCGCCGACATATCCATGGTATTGGAGAGCGACAATCAGTGCATGCTAGTCATCAGTAGAATGTTATGCAATAGTTGTGGTAAATCAACAAAATCGTTTCTTTTTTCGTTAGGTTCGCTAGAAAAAGTTATATCAGATTTTATGAGATTTCCCTACAAAATGGCAGTTAAATGTAAAGTTGTAGGAAGAAAGATAAATATATAAATAAATAATTATGTATTTATTATATTTACATTTATTTTATTTTTATAACTAACTAGAATATTCATTTATAATTGCGGCTACTGGGCTCGAGAATTTGAACTTGGGGCAGTGCCAGTTTTCTTTTGTAAAAATTATAATTATAAAAATTGTGGCGATAGTCACCAATAGCTGAATCACTATATTAACTTGTCCCGTCACCTGAATATTAAGAAAGAACCATTTTACATTAATTTTGATTAATTAAAAAAATGGTCCGACTTTTACGAACTGATTTCGATGTTCCTTTTTTTTTGTTAAAAAGTGAGTACATCTGTTGTGGTCACATTCAAATTTGAAGAAGATATTATATATACTAGAGCTGATGATCGAAATGAGAGACAGATGAGAGGAACTCCTCCACAGTGGACAGCAGTCAGCAGCTACCTCGTGTTTGGGCTCATATTGTTCCTTTTGACGAGGACTTGCATATTATGCGTTTCAGTTATCGTTCAGGAGACCACGGCAACTAACAGCGAAAGCGCAGCTAATTTTTGAGGTCAATTATTTTTTTGTAAAACGTTATAATTATTTTATACGTTTATTATATTATACGTATGCATGTAGACAATGTTCACCGTTGATGGAGGAAGCAGAGTAACAGCGTCCTAAGATATATATTTTGTAAATATGTATCAAAGATGGTCCAATATGGGCATTATTCTTCAAGTTAATAATTTTTGGCAAAAGGTAAATCCTGAAAGTTGTTTATTGGTACGTAGTATGATTAATGTAAATGAAATAAAGCGGAGAAAATGTAATTGAAGCAGGTAGACGGGTGCAGATCTTGCTGCCTTCTTAAGGGATAGGATTATCGATATCATAAAAATAATACCGGGTGACATTGACTTACAATTATATGGACGTCGGGTCCGCGCTAAAAAGTGTC
>NW_020654643.1:0-18544 GCF_003589595.1 Hyposmocoma kahamanoa
TTAAACGATTTTTATAATGTGTTTGCAATTCATTTCCGCTTTAGCTTGAAAATCCAATAATCTCCTCAAACAACGCATCCTCCGTTTTAGCCTGATACTGCATAATAGGGTGCATAGTATCCCATTAAATACGCGATAATCCCTTGAACGCTGAACGAGGAAGGTAATGTATACTTAGGGGATACATCCTATACTTTGTTAATGATATTATGTTCCTATAGCGACTGTAACCAATTTAAACTGGTTGCCTAGCTTAGACTGGGGAATGTCGAAATTATATTGAGCCGTGTAAGTACGATATAACATTATGTTATAATTTGATATATTATGTTAGCTTTCTCCATCATCAGTCTATCTATCTGCTTCCGGATATAACCGCCAAGAGCATAATAAAAAGAGTCTTGTGATAAAAAAGGGAATTCCGTGTAAAGTCGAGAACCGCAGGAAAATTTGAAATATTCAAAAAACTTCTAGCTAAAGTTGCCTTGTGTACTTTTGATATTCACAAAGCGTCAGGCGCACAAAACTAAATTCTTCACTTTGACACGATCTAGTTGTGATTTTCTTTGTTATTAAGAATATGATTATTTACTTTATCAATAAGTTAATAATTTTAATTACGTAATTTAACACTATTTCTAATAAAAAAAAAATAGTCGACTGTCATTTGTTTCATGAATTGTTTTTTTTCCTACTAACACAGGTTTCATTTTCCGAATATTAGCCGTTTTTGGTTCGTTTCTAAAAAATCCATTTCGTTCTATTTTGATTATTTCAATGAAGTTTGAGCAAAATATATATAAATATAGCGTATTCATCTCTATTTTATCAAGATTAAGGTACAAATTTGTGTGTCTACGCTTGGCTAAAGTCGAGCGGTTTCGCGCGTCGGTGTGCGTTACGTGTAACGCGACAGACGACCACATTGCGATCGGGCGCGCTAATACAAGCGTCATCTAGCGACGACACGCGTCCCGTGCGTTGTAATTGAAAAACAGGACGTGACTCTGAGCCAGCGTGAGTTGAACAGCACGTGCAGCATGGACTGTGTTGGGGCACCACAATAGGTACTTTCGAAATGGCGCTTTCGTCATTTCTATAAAACACCGATATCAACTTTATTGTCTTATAGTAAAATTCAGCTTTCTTAACACAAAATAATTCCAAATGTTCAAAATTTCTGAATCACTGAAACTTCAAAAGTTTCGACAGCGCTGTTACAATAATTTCCAGTCATATCTCAGTCCACTTTGCAGTTTCGAAGTTAATTCCCGCTTTGTATGCGATTTAGTTTCTATTCCGGAATAAGTTAGAGGTTGCTTTGCTATACTTACTTAGTAAAGCAGCTCCTAGTGAAAGTGTTCGTTTAGGGAAGTACTGTCACCTTAACTATTTAATGAATAAGACGATTTCCAGTATAATTTGCTTACCTATGAAATAATAGTTATTTGTTATGCAAGTCTTTAAAGTTGTTGATTGAAGCGAGTGCTTGTATTGAAACATGAGGAAGCGAAGGAAGCAAAAAATAGATTCCTGAGCGAAGCGAGGATTTCAAGGCACGAGACGCAAAACAACTTTGCTGCCGAGAGAAACACACAACTTTTCACTTCACTATAGCGAGAAAAACAGTTGAACTATAAAACATCAGTTTTATAATTAGAAGAAAAAGTTAAACTTCGGATGCGTTCTGAATTACACCTCATCAATTTTTATTTTTCTTTGTACTTTTATTTTGTGAGATTCAAGTGATTGTTGTAATTATTTTAGTTATTCGGCGAATCAAAATAATTTAATAAACACATTTATTTATCATTGTCAATTTAATGTCAACAATAGGAAGAATAAAATATACCAACGGATTTATATTACATAAATAAGTAATGTAAGACAAATCGTGTAGTTCAACGTGTCATTGTGTTTTTTTTCATCGAATGAAAAAGTTAGGTGCACTATAGTCCGTCGTCAAGTTCGATTTCAAAAAAGCTTTTCCACGCTAGGGTGCAAAAAACGCTTTTGCTTGCAGATTTCTAATGAGACAGAAAGACTTGACTTTGAAATTACATAATTAGGTCTTAAAATTTCCTACCTATTACTTGTTTATGTAGCGTTGATTTCTGCCGCCTTAAATTTGTTGTCCTCTCTATTTTCATGATTACAGAAGTAGTTCGTTCGGACAGACTCGGCTCAATTGTGTTTTTGTGTTAGCCTGCCGTCGCCTTCTTTATGTTATTCATGATTTTATTTTCTAATTTTAGGTAAAAAAAAAATTGTAATTATGAATATAAAGATTGAAACACACAGAAAAATTTTCGTCGACCCGTTGCGGTGGGACTTGACCTCACGTCCATGCTGCACCGAAGCATAGGTCTAAACATCTGAGCCATGGGACCAGTTACCGTAGTTTTTGTTAAATAGATCTCTGTACTGACAAAAATCTGTGGAAATGTAAGATGTTTAAATGAAATATTATAATGATAAATGTATATTGACAAAGAGCAACCCCTAGAGTTTCTTGCTCATTCTTCTCGGGGGAATCTGCCTTACGAATGAGCGGTAGAGTTTAACCATTGTGACGATTTCAAGCGTAATTTGCTTACATAAAAAACAAAGATAATTTGATATTGACTTTTTTCAGCTTTCATCGGCGCTAGTGACATCTAGTGAGAAATTTTTGAATAACTCTCACCATAATTTAACATAATTTGGACTAGTTGTAGCTCGCCACCTATTGCTGTGCCGCCGGGGCCATAGCCCCCTCTGCACCCTCCACTCTACGCCACTGATCACGGGCTAACTGTCTAGCGGCAGATGACAGCTTTATGAGCGGACATATTTCTATACCCTCATTCGCTCTCGACGTGACATGTGATTAGAGATAATCATCTCAAATTGTATCAATAATACCGATGTCACAGATTAATTTAATAGAATATGACCAAAATCGATGGTTGACGTAAGTTTGATCAATTGCAATAGTATTTATTATATACGAATAATAGTTAAAAGATGATAAGTTTTATATATGTATATGTCTTATGTATACAGGTTTTATCACGACTGTTTTTGGTTAGGGTGAGGCCAGACCAGCGTAGCTTTGTGAGTTGTGAGCATTGACTTACAAAGTCAACCTATTTAAACGTAGTGACATGTAAAGGAATATGAAAAAGCTAAAACGTTGAATTTAAATTGTAATGTCATCGCAGTACTGTCTAATTTTGCTTGCTTCGCTATCAGTCAAACAAACGAAGACTAGAGCGTGAATGACGCTCTGTATACGATTTTAGCGCGGACCCGACGTCCATATAATTGTAAGTCAATGGTTGTGAGTCGCTTTTTTGAGTCATCGTTTGAGTCATATAAAGGTGGTAAGTATTTCAGAAATTGTAATTTTTTTATAAAACCAAGTGATGGGACGAATAAGTAGTCGTGCGCCTGATGGCAAGCTGTGCCACTGTGATGTGCGTCTGTCCATAACAGTTGCAGTGCCACTCAGAGCTTTAAAACGCAAAGATCTGGGAGGCATTGCCACTGCGCCCGCCACCTTGAGACATAAGTTGACAAGTCCCATGTGCTTGCAATTTCACCAGCACCCTTACCCTTCAAAACCGGAACACAGTAATGCTCACATTACTGCTGGGCGGCAGAAATAGGTAAGGTGGTAGTACTTCCCTGGCGAACTCTTTCAAAAGGAGCTCTGCTGCTACTAAATTGTTCTGGTGGTTCATCCTTATCGTCCTCATCTCTTACAAATGCTTGAAAGCAATTGAAACATAATTTCAATCGGACACAAACTACGAGACTAAAAACCGCGACTCACAACTCACAAAATTACGCTCGTGTGGCCTCACCCTTAAAAGAGCCATGATCATAGGATTCAATTGTGTTTTATCCCTATTGGAAATCGATTCTGATCTTCTGCACGAGAAACAAAAATTCTCACAATTTGACCATTCTACCGTACTGCACAAATAAAAATACACTTTAATAACTAAATCGATACCTCCCAATGAACACTACTTCATTTTTTGGTCATTTTCTGTTGTTTTTGTAAACATCCATATTTACTTAATGTTATTCTCCACGATTTTTTTGAAAAAAGAAAGAAACAATAAACAAAATAAATACAGAACAGGTTCAAAAGTTAAGTTAGCTTAGTGTCCATAAGCGGTATCGGAATGCACGTTAGCTTTAACTTTCTGTTTCCACCTGGCACGATGCATTTGTATCGAGTAGCTTTTAATTTGCCCTCGTTTAGCAGAAGTTTATTTACAAAAGGAAAGTTCTAAAAAAGCTTTAGTTGTATTTTTTTCTGCTTTTGTAGTAGAACTAATAACAAGCCTTTACTTGGAGCCGCATTTGAGTAAATGTAGAACGTGACCCAAAAACCCCTCCATAAAGTACCTGACGGATGATCGCGGATTTTCAAAACAGTTATAATTTTCAAAGTCAATAGACCGTAAACTCCAAAAATAACTCAAAGACCAAATTGAAGAGGGCAATGCGTTGTAGTAAAAATTTCGTCCTTCAGGACACAAAAGTCATACTGCCAGATCTTGAGTTAATTTGTGTTTAATTAATTATTAATACAAAGATCGATCGAAAAAATTACAATTATTGAAGCGACATCCCTAGCCGCTGGTAGTTATAATGGTTATTGGCTGAGTGAAGAAAAACTTTCATATATTTGTCACAGATGGCGCTAAGTTGTTAAAATAAAAAACAAAATTCTGCAAACGCTTCGTAAGTGTAGGGTCTATTTGTTCGTTCCGTAGCTCAGTTGGGAGAGCGTCAGGCCCGGTATGCCGAAAGCACGGGTTTGGAATCCAGCTGGACTGAAGTTTTTCTTAGTATTATGTTATTATAGTACGTTTTATGACGTTTGTTTAACAGCGTATTCGGTCCAATTTGTGACGATGTGACCTCCTTACATCGTCATACTACCTTTTTATCTTTTCTACGGTTCCTGGCCACTTGTTCTTAAATTTTGAATCGTTCTTTAATCATTCCTTTGCCTCGCCATTTTGATTTTGGTTCGTTCCATCGCCACTCCCTGCTCGAACGCGGCAGCGAACACGTCTTCTCGTTAATTTTTGAACCGTTTACCAGTTAGTAAAAATCTCTTGTGCCATAAACATTTTAAAGATCACGAATATTAATAAAACGGGAATAATATTTATAAAACTGGATTTATTACCACTATTTCTTTATTCTTTGAATTTTGAACTTTACACGTGCTAAGCAAGATGTATGGAGGTTGCAAAGGCTCTCACTACAATGTTACAATCCAACAGAACACCACCAGTAATACGCTTTTCAAATCTATACATCGTTTAGCTGCTTTGGTACCATTAACTGCCCTTAACCTATAACTCCGTAATAAATGCAAAAAAAGTTTATTCTATTGTAATAATTATAACAAACTAGTGAGGAGATATTGAACATCGTGGTATTAAAACATTATGATCTTCACTAAACTTGAAGTTATGTTAGCTGTGAAGTGAAAGTTGAAAGAAAAGTTTGAGTATTTTCTTCAAGTCAGTCTTCAAAGTTCTTTCCATGATACTAACAGACGAGACGAACAAGTCGTGCCCGGTGGTGAGAGGCGCGCTTGTCCATAACAGTTGCAATGCCACTCAGAGCTTTAAATTACAAAGATCACCGTTACTGCATCCGTCACCAGTACCTCACATAACTGTTTGGCGGTTGAAATAATTAAACTGTTACTTCTCTGGACGAACTCTTTCACAAGAAACTCTACTGCTACAAAAACTGCCTTGTATTAGCGGATTTTGAAATAATTTTGATTTACGTTTTATTGTAAAATAGTTTTCCAAAATTGATGCAGGCTCTAAGCTTGTGGCCGCCATTAAGTAATAAATAATAAATAGAGCACCAACAGTATGAAAACTGTTCACGATATATGACTATGAGATCGCCGGTCCCCTGGGTCTTACAATATTACACAACGTATTATGATTTATTAAATTCCGATTCGGGGTTAACAATGAGTAACTAATCTTCTTCCGGGTTATTATCAAAGCTTCCGCAAAATCTCAGGGAAATTGCAAAGTACAATAAGAGCTAGTTGGGCAACTCTCGCCTGTTCGCCGCATAAGGGCGTGTTCCCATTACATCGTGACGACAGATTGTCGTGCAGTTTGAAGTGTCGTGGCTTGTATATTTAAATGAAGTTGTTCACATCTAATACAACACGATTAACTGTCGTTCATAACTTCTTTGTCGTTACGACTATAGATTGTCGTGACAATGGGAATAGCTAGAGCGACAGTCACGATAAAAATGTGACGATAGATAATCGCAACTTCAAACGATTCTGTTGTGCAAACGACAAGGCGTCATTGTCGTCACGGTCTAGTGGGAACAGCTAGACATGATAGTCATTGAACGATAAAATAAACGTCCACGACACAGTCACGACAGATAGTCGTGATATGGGAACAGGCTAGACGCGACAGTCGTCCAACGATGAATAAAACGTTACGACATAAGGGAAACGCGCCCTAAATGCCCTACACTTCGCTAGAATTATAGGGTTGTTACATTTTTACTTTAGTCATATACACAGGTTGTTTGTTCGGGTCCATCGAAATATTTATATGGTCTACATTTATTTCTCTCGTGAGTTTGGGTGTAGTTTGTGGTTGTGCCATGTGCCATGTACACACACATAGACAATGACACAGGGTTTCCCTAGTGCGGGGCTATGATGAGTGTGTTGCGTTATTATTATTTAGTTTTTGTCAAATAGGCATAGCCATCTACCTCTTCTCAGGCTCCAGCTGGAAATCAACGCTGTGGCTCTGCCCAGCATTAAGCTGAGCTGGCTAGCTTTTCGGCTATTATTATGTGTTTATTCTTTAATTTAAATTTAGATTAATATCATTATTATCTTTTGTATATTTATTAGTAAAAGCCAAATAAATGTTTCTTTCTTTCTTTCTTTATATTGAAAAATAACCTTTGTTAAATGCACGGTATTTATTGATATTTGTATACCAGCAGATTGGTATCTTGATGGAATATGATTATGAAATACAAATAAAATTTTAAACAGTTCCGAATTTGACGCACTCTTGTTCAAATTACCACAAACACAACAATAAAGACTTTTTTGTGTTTGTGGTGGAGTGTGTGTGTTAGATTTATCTCACCTTTAACCGGTATGTTTCTTTGTGTGTATGTTATGCGATAACTCCGGTATATGTGAACCGATTTCCATGATTCCTTTTTGTTGTAAAGAGGGTACTTCCATTGTGGTCACATTTCATTTTGAAGAAAATCATCCACCTCTACGGGTGGCTGATCACGCATGAACATTCATTTTTATAAATAGCGCCTAAATTTTACTTAAGGAGCAATTATTTTAATGGTTGGTTTTGCTATTCTCCAATTCAAGGCGTTATTCTCTCGCAATATACTTTGAGTAGTGAGAACCGATTTTTATTATCTCCTGTGTCAAGACCCGTATAGTGGGGAACTAGGGGATATTTCAATAAAACTTAGTAAATAGACATAATTTCTTTGAGATCGGTTTTTTTTAGTACTCTGTACTTAGATTATTAAAACACCGAACGATCGCTTTAATTTTGTAATTAATGGCGCGTGAGACGACCTGCACCGAACAATGCGAGAAGAGATGGACAAGCACCCAGGTTTTAACCCTGTTAACGCAGTGTTCACATCGGGTTACAACCCATTAATGCTGGACATCGAGGGCAAAAACTACTTTACCTCTAAATTTGTTGTAAATCGAGTTTTGTTCAAAATTATATTATTACAAAATGTTTATTGTTTTCTGATCTAGATGAATCAATTTGCCTGTCTCTTGAATCGATACGCCTGATCGCATTTAAATTAATCGATACAAATGACTTGTACATCCTACGCACTTAAATCGATCTTCATAAAAGTCGAATTGCAATGTGCGTCCTTGTTAGAATACATAGGATTGCAAGGTGGATATTTTTTTACAACGAAAATTATTCGCCGTGTTCGCTCACGATTTTGGACAGAAATTGATCAAAACCCGAGCGGGTTGATTGGATTTTAACCCTCTACTCATCTCTGAATGCGAGCGTATCGCGAGATTATGTGTACATATACAAACCGTGTTGTCACGTTTGTATGAAGTTCCCATACTACTATGACTGTACTATGAAAATTAGTTCTCCCGTTCCAATGTGATTGAATGGTAAACATCTAAACAAACTTATCTCGTTGGAAAGTTCTGCGACTTTGTAGAGTTTTGTGGATCACTTTCGACTTACTTATTTATGTGCTCTGGATAAATGCGGAAACTTGTGTTGTCATTACTGGGCTGTTATTACTTATTTGCATATGACATATCGTACCTTTGATAAAAAAGTCACATGAGGCCATACGTCTTAAGTTTTATCACATGAAACTTATAAAATAATGCGAAAAATGTCTGTTTTTTTTGAAGACGGAGTAAAATATATTTGTAGGGTTGCCAGTTTTCATAACATTTTAAATAGTCATGTAGTTGTTGTCGTAGTTTTATCGATAGATTGTGAAGAAGATACCGTTTTTGATAAAAATGACTTATTTGTGAATGTTACGACGTTTACTAATTGCGTTATTACCTTCTTTATTCTTATTTTGACAGTTGGCCTACTAGTGTCGAGATTAATTTTTATTCATATACATTTTAACAACGAAAACTTTAAAATATGTCTCCTTTTCGTATTTAGAAAGATAAATAGATAGATAGATAGATAACACGTTTATTCAGCACAAATACAAACAGAAACAAAACATTTACAATCACTTCACAGAGTATAACATAAAAGCACATAGAACATTCATTATTAGTTTTATACACATTTATACAAAACACATATTGCGAGAAAAACAAATACTGTGAGAGAAACAAACAAATACTGTAACAACTGATAAAATTTTTATATGAACTTACAAATATTGACAATTCAAATCAACTTGTATAGAGTCTATTGATCTCATATTGATCTCTATTGATCCTTACTAGAGACCGGATCGAATGGCATGAAAAAAAAGTTTTGTAAAAATTGCCTTTTATCTTGCTGACTGTACCATTTTTTCAAAATCTGTGAATGCCAATGAAAATATCTTCAAAATTCATGGATAGTCTTCTAGAACGATTTTCCTGTAACTACAACGATTAAGCTGGCCTTGCTGCCCCATCTCAAATTTACATCCTGTATAGCTGTCGCATGCCGGGCCCGGTGGTTGTCACTGTTTCTATCACTTTCTGTTTTTCTTGTTACGCTTGTTATTGTACATCTAGTTAACATTTTGTCATTACATTCTTTTGTGTTTGTTACGTTCCGTTTTACGCAGTTTTTATTATTGTTTTTTCGATTTTTTTTCGTTTTTATTTTTTGCTTGGTTGCAGGTGAAATTTATTTATTTTTTATTATTATTAGTTTTTAATTGTTATTAATTACATTATAATAATATTGTAGTCTTTAAATTTTATTTATTTATTATATTTTATTTTATATATTTATGGATATTAAAATTTCATTATGTAATAACATTGATAATTTCATGTCCTGCTTTTCCGATGAAGACAGCTTCCACAGCTTGACTCCTTCTTTAAATGAAAACTTAATTGCCACCTTTGCTGATGCGCCTAAAAATTTTAATGTCGCTCAGATTAATGCACAGACTATTCTTGCGCATTACTCAGATTTACTTGCTTCTTTTGAGGTAAGTAATCTTCACACTATCCTTGTTTCTGAAACTTTTTTTAACTCTTGTCCCCCTTCTGCTTCTTACTCTTTACTTGGTTTCCACTTAATTCGTAATGACCGTTCAAGTTCTTCTCACGGTGGGATAGCCATCTAGATGCTAGGTCTATAGACTGGTCAGTCATCGAACAGGCCAGTTCCGTTAATGAACAGGTGCAGCTTTTAAACAGCTGTTATTAAATCATCTTCCTGCTTAAATAGGTTATTTTGAGATAAACTGCTATTCTAGAAAGTCATCGATATGTAAAATTTTATAACTCTCCTAAGCATAACAAAGTTATCCACCAATTTCGTTCGTAGAGTCTTTAGAGAGCTATAAGAAAAATAAATGTTCTACCACTCGTCAGCGCAATAGACGTTTCGTTGTATCTTTTTTAATATTAGAGAAGTCAAAATATACTTATATAGTGGTACTTAAGATATTTCGCTGTGTATTCGGAATGTTTAGTTAGTTTGTGATGTCAATAAACGGAACGAATTAGAAGTGCTCCTGGCGTTAAGCAACACAGCTGAGGGCTTTAAATCGCAAAGATCTTAGGAACACTGCCACTGCGCCCGTCATACTGAGACATAATCTTGACAAGTCTCACGTGCGTATACTTTCACCAGCGCCTATACCCGGAAACCGGAACGCAGTAATGCTAAGGGTAATGTTTCCTGGAAGAACTCTTTCGCAAGTAGCTCTACTAGCTTATATAGCGTATATTTGTTTTTTCAAACAAAACGTTTCGGGTTCTTTACAGGTCCCATAGCCGCTCACGCGATTCATGCGTCTCTGGAAGCATACCACACCTAGAGGTGCCGGTGATGATTTTATACCGATTTATCGGATATCGAAGTATAACAGGTAAAAGAACTAATACTAATTGCTATTTCGGTAACTACTCTAGCAAACCATAAAGTTTTTAATGCCTGGGTCTGTCATTTAAAAAAAATAAACAACTTCAAAAATACGTCACGACAATCGTGTGTGTTATTGTTTGGGCTGGTGATGTCGGTGTTTATTTATTGAAAACATACCGTAAGTTGCGTTTTTTAAGTTTACCCTGAATATAAATGTTTATAAACTATACTTTAAGGAGTAATTTCATGGTAAACGTTAGAACCACTCAAACGGAATATTATCATATTTACCCAAGTACACCAAAATATTCACTAGTGTTTTTTAAATGCAGGATTTGCGGTGTATTACTGCATTTTATTTCAAATGTTTTTGTTGTAGTACGGAGGGTATTTACCTATTTAGCAATGCAGAATAATAATTTTTATTTATAAAAACTTGTATTTAAACTGAATCCTTTTCTAATTTGCGAAACCAAATAGCCGCCATTTTGCGGTAGGATGAGCGTATCGCGTGAGCGGATAGGATCAGTCTACCAAAAAAGAAAATATATGCGCATAAAGAGCCTAAATATACGCGTTTAGATCTAGAAGAAATACTTTCAATTCTACATATTATTTTCACACACCTTCACACCTAAGGCACTAGCCTTACAGAGAACCGGATGCAGTCCGTGCAAACGCGCTAATCTGGGGTTAGGACCTGACTTAGATGGTTAGGGAGGGGCACTATAAACAAAACTTATGTAGAAAGATATGGGACTGTTACATTATGTGTGGCCGGGACGTTTGTCCCGCGCGCAGCTAGAGCGTCATACTAGCAGTCTAGCTGAGGGCCTTTCTTTTTTTATTACACGAGGAAATCTGCTTACAGATACCCCGGCCCTGCGGGGGCAGAGTATGTGTGGGTGTTTCTCCTCTTCGCTGCAGGTAGAGGCACAGGTACGCTATCACTCGTCCGCGCCTTCACCAGCGCACCACTCCCTTCCTCGAGAAGGGAGACACAACGGTCCCCCGACTCCAGACGAGCCTTCCATCTCAGGCCCCTCTATGCTGGGCAGTGAACTCCCGAGTCTGCTACCGAGGGGCCATGGGCCCAGGACAACATGTCCTCAACTGTCCCCAGCCCCCGCGGCGGATTTGTTCGCGCATCCACGTGGACTCTCCGTAGAGAGTCCTTTGGAGCGCCCACCGCACGGGCCAATTCGAGCCCGCGCGGTACGCCCTCCTCCTCGGGCCAGCTTAGCTCCATTGGCTGGCCCGTGAGTTCCTCTTAGCTTCACAGTGGGATGAAATCGACCACGGCTACAAGAGCCCCCCGCCACGACAAAGCGGGAACTCATTCCGGGGGGCTAGATGAGGGTCTGAGTCGAGGAGACGCCCGGAGCACGTGAGTTTGCCCGTTAAGTCGGTGGCTATGTCCGGACATTGTCGCAGGACACTGCCACTTGGCATTCCCGGCACTAACCCGGAGAGCTAGTAGGCGACGAGCTAGACATCTTCCGGTCCCTCCGGCCGTGTAGGAATTTGGGAACTGGAGAGACGCCGTTTAATCGGCGTCAGGAAGTGAGCGTAAGTTATAGCTCCGCCACCAATGAGAAGATTTGGTGCACAACTACCAACTCGACGAGCTCGACGGGAAGTGCCTACAACTCTGGTACCTGTCTAGTAAATCGGGAGGGTACTGTACGTGTACCCGGGGCGGCTCATCTAAAGCCTTACAGAGACGGTTCTCTGATGAAGGCCGTGCAAACCGGTAGGCTTGATTGCACAGGTTATAGTGCCGTTCTCGGTAGGTACTATAGACAAAACTTAATAAAATGGATACGGGAGTGTATTACATTATGTTTAAAAATGTTTAAAAGTGTATTACATAATATGAAATGAAGTAGTATTTGGTTTCATAAGTATACAATTTCAAATAATTGTAACTTTTTAATTAAAAAAAATCGACCACAAAAGTTCGTGGAATTAGTTTTAATGAAATCGGTTTCAGGAAAGTACGCGAAACCGGATTCATCCCCTAGTTTTCCACACTTAGAGGTGGAATACTTTCTTTAAATTTCAATGGGACCAAAACTGAGGTACACTTTCCAACAAAAAAAGCATCATCAAAATCGGTTCATAAATGCTTTCCAAAAGTTGTCGCGTAACATACCTACGTACAAAAAAAATACTGTCGAATTGAGAGCATCCTCATTTTTTTGAAGTCGGTTAATAACTGCCACCGTGGCCTAACGGTTACCATGCCGGACTGCCACGCAGAGGTCCCAGGTTCGATTCCCGGGCCGGGAGAAATGTTTGTATGGCCTACATTTATTTCTCTCGTGAGTTTGGGTGTAATTTGTGGTTGTCTATGTATATGTCCAAGGCATCCGCGACACAGGATTTCCCTAGTGCTGAGTGCGTTATTATAATAACAATGTTATGTTTGACAATAAAACAAACACATACATTTTTATTCGCGTATTATTCGAAATGTGCCATCAGTTATCAACGTCATCAAAAAACGTGCAATCATTCTGCAAAATTTATCTTCCGCCTGATGCATTTCCATTGTACTAAAAATGGAGAAAATATTCCACAGAATAAAATTGCCGACAAAACTGTTCGGGTGCAGTTGGACTGTGGGGTGGCGATTCGAGAGTGATAGAGGGAATGTCCGAAAACGTGGCGTATGTCGAATGCAGACAGTTTTCGGTATTATTGGAATTAGTTAAACAATCGTTCTATTAATTATGTTCCATATAAGCACACCTTTTCAAATACCAATTTAGGTTTTATATGATCCTATATAAAAGTAATAAAAAAATGCAAAAGCACGTATATCATCTGCCATCTTTTTTAACTGGGATTTTTTTTAATTCGAAAGTAAAATTGTTTGTATTTGTAAAGTATAATTCAGTATACAATATTCATATATTCTTACCTGCTGTTAACGCGTACACGGTGATGACATCTACCGGAAAGTGTGCACAACAGCCGCTTAACGTTTTTTGTGGTAACAATTTTTGAATTTTGAATGGTATCGAGTCACTTACACGGCAGACTCCTACTGTAACAGACGTTCTAGAATAAGATTTGTTTTACAACAAAGAGATTTTTCTGTAGCATTATTTGCGGAAACCCAAAAAATGTCGCTGCTTACAGAGATCGGCGCCCTGAGTATTGTAACAATGGGAATTTTAGGGTTCCTTTACGTCTCTTGTAAAATCTTTGCCGAGTTTGTTCTCTTTTTTATGAGAAATAAATGTGCACTCGGCCACAATTATAAATGTTTATCTAATAAAGAGTTTAAAAAATCGGAATTGATTAAAATCATTGACTTACAAATAAATGGACGACGGGTCTAATACAAAAACAACGAAAAAAATGTCCAAGTCAACCTATTTAAACGTAGTGACATGTAAAGGAATATGAAAAAGCTAAAACGTTGAATTTAAATTGTAATGTCATCGCAGTACTGTCTAATTTTGCTTGCTTCGCTGTCAGTCGAACAAACGAAGACTAAGCGTGAATGACGCTCTGTATACGATTTTAACGCCCTATAAGTTCGGACACTTTTTAGCGCGGACCCGACGTCCATATAATTGTAAGTCAATGGAGCTAACTATTATTGTGAATAATTGTAACTTTTGTATAAAAAACCGACCTCAAAAGTTCGTGGAATTACATATCGCCAAGTTTTATTGAAATCGGTTCCCGGAAAGTGCGCAAAACAGGATTCATCCCCTAGTTTGCCAGCCTTAGAGTTGGAATATTTTCTTCATATTTAAATAGGACCAATACTGAGGTTTCCCCTGTGCAACAAAAATGAACATATACGAACATACATTTAAAAAAATACTCGAATTAAGAACCTCCTCCTTTTCTTAAAGTCAGTCAAAAAATATCTAATCACCCAATTTGACTTTTTCAGGATTTTATCAGAAGTCGAAAGTATCTTCATATCAGGCAAAGCTCTTCCAACTGAGCTTCATATCTCGATATGCTTATTCGTGAGCACACCTTCAGAATTTCTCTATGCGTTTGTTACAGATCTTTGACATAAACGATTGTTTTTACCGTAACGCCACTTGTGAGAAATCCATGAAAGGTTTTCTTCAGTCAACCAGGTACCTTTACAGATACCAGAGGTTGACAAGAGATGTCAGAGATGATATTGATTTTGTTGAATATCGTAATGTCTTCTGCTATGATATTTTTTGTTGATTATTTTTTGTAACATTACTTATTATTTTTAAAAAGGACTTTCTGCTTACAAGCACTTAAGTTAAAAATCTTTGCTTACTAGATTGTACTACTTTAGTGTATTACACAACTTATACAACTTATCTTTTCCAGTTTACTATCGCATACGGAACTTAACACAAGACCAAAAGACTCGTCTGCTCCACCGATGTCTGATGAGATCGAGGACAGGTACTAGAAGCGTTGGGCACTAGAAGGCTAGATGGACAGACGATATAGTTAAAAGTTGACTACCGCAGGTCGAATCCAAGTTTTCCCGTACTAATACGGTTTATTTTGCTAACGTCGAGACGCAGGAACACTGACATTATTTCAGAATTTGTTTTTTACAAACGAAATTAAAACCATTTGAAAAATGTATATCGTATAATATACATATTCTATTTAGTTCAGTTGATTTAAAAAAAAATCATTGGTATTTTTAAAGTAACTATTCAATACAGCGGTTTTCTTGTAAAATTTTCGAGATAAGTTTGTATTTTTTTTAATATCCTGTACATTTTTAGGAATCGTGTTTTCACACCGTATAATAATCAGTGTACATCCTCAATTATACTGTATATTTTTTCTAAAGTGATTGATTCAACACTTTCACTGTTATGTTAACCAAAGCCAGTTGGGGTAGTATAGACTTTAAAGTAACCAGAAAAACCTGGATGCAAATAGCCGAAGATCGGAGAGAATGGCTTGAAAATGAGGAGGCCTAACACTAAATGTAGGTGACTAAGTGGCAAAGAAGAAGAAGATCATATACGATGTTTGTTACGGATTACAATTGATATTTACTGTTTTGTGCATACATCATCTCCGGTTTTGTATTGATCGAAGGCTTTAGACGTCGTTTCATTACGTTTTTAGTACAATATAATGGTGTATTGGGGATTTTTTTTTATGTTTCGTGACCCGCTCCGTAATCCGGCACGCCAGGGCTTATATATAAATCGATTGTTTCCAATGCTTTGAATTAAAAGTGGAATGACGTAATATCGAATTTACATAACAATAAAACATAACTGCGATGGCTTTTTTTTTCAAATGCAGTGAGCCCAAATCGAATCTTTAAATTATCATGTATCTTATTTTTACTTATTCAGTTTCTTTTTTTTTGTAATGCTTATACTCATAGCCCCATACTAGGGATAGACACCCCCTAGTTATGCCCAAACTCACGCGAAAAATAAATGTATGCTATACAAATATTTCTCCCAGGCCAGGAACGAACACGGGACCTCTGCGTGGCAGACTAGTATGGTAACTCTAGTAAAATCATATCTATAGAATCGCTAACAAGAAACACATATTAAATACATAGACAAAAACACGGAAAAGGTAGCCAAATCAAATATGAGAATTGTAGAGCGCGGTGTGCCGCAGGGCAGCATCTTAGGGCTACTTTTATTTATTATCTGTGTTAACGACTTGCCAGGTCACTTTTTCATGATGTCACGTGACGGCACGAACAAGTTGCGGTGTAACGCTAAAGCTTTAAATCGCAAAGATTTGAAGGCCAATGTTACTGCAATCCGTTACCCTGATATGCATGTTGTTGGCACCATTGGCACACAACGTCTCCCTCTCTGTTTAGTTCTCTTCTGCTTCAACGGTTGTCTGGAAGAGATTATTTTCAACGATAAAGCCGCCTTTTTTTTTGTTTTTTTTCTTTGTGTGTGAGCAATCAAGTCTATATCTGTCTATCTAGTCAAGCTATACCCAATAAACAACAAATGCATAAAATCAGAGTTAAAATTAAAAAACATGCTTCGATTATTCAATATGGAGCGCAGAACCCTCATTTGTTTTTTCAAATCCGGCTTCATATTCCACGTCAACTACTAGGTTGGAATAAACGGAAATTTTCCGCCCAGCTCGTTTGCAGTAGATTGATGGCTCAAGGGAGAAGAATGTACCACTGTGTTAGCTTTTGCATGTGAACGGCATGTATTTTTAATACATTTATTTACTGTTTCCCTTCCTGGACTGCCACGCAGAGGTCTCGGGTTCGATTCCCGGGCTGGGAGAAATATTTCTACGGCCTACATTTATTTCTCTCGTGACTTTGGGTGTATTTTGTAGTTTTCTATGTGGGTGTCCATCGCACCCGCGATACAGGGTTTCGAACTCGATAATCTACAGCTTTATAAGGGGGTGCACTAATGGAGTAACAGCAGTAGAGCTCCTTGTGAAAGTGTTCGTCCAGGGAAGTACTGCCACCGTATATATATCTTCCGCCTAGCAGTAATGTCAGCAATACTGCCGTGAAATGTGCTTGTAACTTCTTTTTAACTTAGCAAGGCCCCTCAAATCTTTGCGATCTAAAGCTCTGAATGGCACTACATCTGCTATGGACAGGCATGTCGCTTACCACCAGGCGTACGGCTTTTCCTGCACACGGCGAGTAACTTACCTTTCACCACGATATTAGACATTACAGTGTATGTCTTCTATATGGTAAAAAGAAGAAATTGAATAACAACAATAATGTGGTAGAAAACCACATAAATTATCTGATCTCAATGAGCACCAGAGCAACTAAGTCAACACGGGGATGCTATCCAAAACACCAAGACGAGATTGACAAGTCCCAAGTGCCTGTAGTTTCACCAGGGCCTCAAGTTTATTCATTCTAAATCACCTCAATTGTAATCTCTATAGAGTGTCAATGGCATTTTGTATGTTTGGTATTCTAAAAGTTAAGAGTAGTGATTTGTCAGCGCCATTGCAATTTTTTGATATTCTGGTCTTCAATGGAAAGACGATGGCGCGACGACCGTGCGTAGTAATTTCATAAGTAGAAGTTTATTAAAGACAATAGAGAACCGGAGGGGAAAATGTTTGGTCAGTTGATGCGTCACTACAGTTTTCTTAGAAACGTAATAGAAGGGAAGATCGAAGAAAAGAGAGGCAGAGGAAGACCGAGACGAAGTTATTTTAATCAGAGAAAGGAAAAAGTTAACGTCGTGTCGTATCAGGAAATCAAGACTAAAAGCGCTAAACAGAGACGATTGCAGCTTACTCCACCGACAAGACCCTAGCTCTTAAATGAGAAGAAGTAATTTCATAGTAGGTTTACTTAGGCAACATTGTTTCATTAGTGATTGAATGAATCAATGCCATCACTGCCATTGCAACTAGATTTTAGCAGAATAACAAAGTATTATCATAATTGCAATATAATATCAATGGAGTTCCAATGAAATTACAATGATCAATGGTTTCAAGAAAATTAAGATAATTGGGGCATACCTATAAGCTGTAATGCGCACATTACTGCTTGGCGGCAGAAATAGATACAGTGGTGGTAGTTCTCCGGACGAACTCGGTCACAAGGAGCTCTACTGCTACCAAACACTATATAACATCAAAGTATTAACGTTAAGGAATTGAGATGGCAGCTGCAGCAGTTTTCAAATTATTAAATATCAATAAAACGTGTATGCGTTTTATTGATATTTAATTCATACACATAGGTACATACACAGTTTTAGTGGCAAAAAGAGGTCCTTGTAAAAGAGTTCGTCCAGGATCATTTATTTTATTTTATTTTATTTATTTATTTATATCAGGTAACAAAAAGACCCATGTGTACATACCTTATAGACTAACATACATAACAATATAAAAACAAAATACACCTATATTATAATAGGGGTTAAAGTATGAAATTGCCGATTTGTACTGAA
>NW_020654644.1:0-12806 GCF_003589595.1 Hyposmocoma kahamanoa
CAAAAATGTATTAGCAAAGTTACATATCCACATTTACCTAAGTATAAAGTAATATGGAATCTATAGGCGCTTATTATTTGTATCCCTTGTCACAAGAACATTGTGACAAAATTGTTTTCACAATTGTGAAATATTGTATCTTCACAGCTGGTATAAATATATATCTATATACAAAAAAATAACAAAGATAAAGGATGTGTAGATGGAAATGCAATGTGAGGTTCTTCGTTTCCTATTTTAGTAAAAAAGTGATTTATCTGTTTTTAGTTTTCTTGTTGAACACGTAAAACAACTTACTTGTTAATTATTCATAACTATATAATATATTTATGTGTTTTGACAGAAAAAGCTCCTTATGAAAGAGTAGGCCGCCAAGCAGTAAGCGCGCGTGTACACGCTAAGAAATTCGACGTGTCTGCTACAGAAAAGATGAGAATGGTCTTATACACGACAAGCCCTTTGTCAGATCTAGCCACGAGAACATATGTCTGTTGCAGACGAGAAAATGATGAGTATGTACACACGCCAGCATATCAAGCTACACATTGACGTATCTTGTTCCGTTGCACTGGAGGCGATTTCGAACAAAAATGTGTAGTCTGATGTGGCGTTGTCCGTGTATGGGGGTCTACTCTCAACCTCAATTTTATTTGTGTAATGCGCCTCAAAATACAAAATTAAAAAGAAAAAGCAGAGTGAATCTTTGTTGGGACATTAGCTGAAATTTGTGTTATGTTTCCTATTTAATTATATTGTTTCATGTTTAAGTTTTTATTTAACTCGCGTCCACGTTTTGTTTTTATTTTATTCATATATTTTTATTTCTTTTAATCGGCATTTTCGAAAAGGGTCCACTGAAAACCAGCGCTGTGGCCTTGCCGCAGTATTAGCTGAGTTGGGTCCTTTTCAGTGCAATAATACACTTTTAATACTAATTATTAATATTGTACTCCACGTGTATTGTGCTGAATAAATTACTTTTCTTTCTTTCTTTCTTTCTTACCTCCGTCCGACATCCATCCGAAACAATTACTGTCAAATAAGTAATATTCGACAAAATTAAAAGACAAGTATCCAGTATGAAGCTTCATTCGCATCACGTGTCTTTTCATTTGGTCAAGTATTGTTTATTTGGCAGTAATTGTTACGGACGGATGTCAGACGGAGATCGAGAGTAGACCCCCTGTTATGAATGCTTTCGGACAGACGTGTGTAGGGTAAAATGTGTCAGTGCATTACGAGTCTTCCAGCTGCCGTTTTACTACCGGCTGTGGAAAGAAATGTGTTGACTACTAAGCAACACCCGTCCACGTGCCAAACGTTCGTTTACTGACAATGCACCTCATTCTGCGCGCCCCATACAATAGCGGCGGAGCGCGTCGTGTCGGGGGTAGACGTGATTTTTTTTCTTGTCCGAAGCCGAGGCAGTGTTACACAGTTCGCGTGTAGAAATGACACGAATTCTCGCGTAGATCCGTCGACTTTTCTTAGCGTGGACACGCGCCCTAATGTGAGCAATACTGCATTCCGATTGGTGCTGGTGAAATTACAGGCGCGTGGGACTTGTCACATGGTGACGGGCGTTATGGCAGTGCCCCTCAGATTTTCGCGATTTCTCTGAGTGGCACTACAACTGTTATGGACAAGCGTGTCGCTTACCTCGACTTGTTCGTCCCGTCATTAAGTATCATAAAAAAAATATGACTCGGATAATTAAATGCGAAGTTAATTACGTAACAAACAGTTACCAACATTACCATGGTCATTAAATATGGATAAAGTGCTTACTAAAAAATACAATCCATATATATACTGATTATATTATAAGGTTAAAAAGTTTGTTTGTTTGTTTCTTATCCATACATAACATTAAAAATTATAAATGATTGACGTACATAATATAAAAAATGTGGCACATTAGTTAATCCTCATTGGGTACTCCGTAAACTTAGACTGCTTAGCACTTAGACTGAAAGAAGGATGGCGAAAGCTGCCCCAATAACGATGCAGAGCCGTTCATGGACTTTGAACGAAAGTCACCAACATAGCCCAAAGGATTAGCAAGTTGAAGAAGAAGAAGTGGGCAGGGCACATAGCTCGTAGAACTGACGGCTGTTGGGGCAAAAAGGTTCTCGAATGGAGACCACGAACCGGAAGGCATTCAGTGGGACAGCTCCCTACTAGATGGACGGATGACTTGGTAAGAGCGGCTAACCGACGGATGCACGTTGCGTCCGACCGGCTAGTCTGGCAATCTTTGGGGGAGGCCTATGTTTAGCAGTGGACGTCTTCCGGCTGATATAATGATGATGATAGCACTCATGTCAGCACAGGCTTGTTGTGTAATAAATTTATTTCTCTCCACAAATTTTGGTTACAATTTTTGGCACAGAAACAGATCTTATTTTCCAAAGTGACAAATTTTATAGCAAACTGGAATCTAAACTAGATCAGAGATCTATTTCTTAGGCTTCCAGACTCCCCACCTGAAACTTGATGCCGTTTAAATTTACACCAATTCTAACATATGTAATGTAAAAAAAATTAACTATAATATAGTTGAAAAAAAATTGAACTATATATATTCAATTAAATTAGTTCAATTTTTTTCCCAAGCAGTACACCCATATCTAAATATATACTATAAAATATCTGATAGATTTAATTCGATTGAATATTTTAAGAGTTCAAATTCCCTCAAGAAGATTTCTAGATAATTTAAAGTAAAAGTGGGCACAACTTTATTAGTAGATCAATCAAGAGTGCTTTGAGAAACTATCTGTAGGTAGTGTTAAGAGTGATTCTTATCTTTTTTCTCAAGTAACCCTTCTAGAATGCTACAAGACCATTTGGAGAATATAGACAGTTTTTATTTAGTCTTGTAGCCATTTTTTAGATAATTTATAGTCTATGATAGTTTTCTTAGTAATGCTATTTTAAAACCAAAATAAGTAAAGCGTTACAAACATAAGACGCAATTCTCTTAATACTAATAGATTTCAAGTTTAATGGCTTACAAAATATAAACTATCAAAATTGCAACATGGCGAAGTTAGATATAATATTTCTGACTTTTTCGCGCAATGTTTAATCGGTTAGGAAGCGCGAATTGACGTGCGACTTTAAATACATTGTGAAAAGTGATGTAAAACCTGTCATAAAAGTAATGCGCTCGCTAAATTTTAAATACAATGTATAAAACACAAACTTAATAAAAATACAGTTATCGATTTTCGGTTTTAAATATTTATAGAAAGCTTAAATATACAAAATAACTTACAAAACAAACCATTTCCAAGAAGTTCTAGGCTTCGTCATGCAAATTTCAACTTAGATTTACTTTTTAAGTAAATAAAAAGAAAAGAAATTTTCCACAGAAAATTTCTGTTAGTCCAATGTCATTCTTTAAAAATAAAAATGATGATTAGAATTTAAAGCTTACTTCGAAACACTGTTGGGAGCATTTTGCCTATAGCTTTATCTATAGAAAATCTTTAGAATACGATAATATTATTTTTACTTGCTTTAGTGTAGTTAATCTTGTAGAAGAATATTCACTCCTATGAAGCTTTTATGATTGTCTACAAAACGCGATGTTTCTAAGCGATTTTTTTCTGAAATTTCTCTCATCAATCTTTATGAATAGTGAGAGTATTATGCAATAAAAAACTTTTCAAAACACTAGGTCAAAAATCAATAAAAAAACCCAATTTGTCGCGAAAAAACGTTATTCTGTATAATTATACGGAATGTGTTATATATGACTAGAAAGGTGGATAAATTCCCTATCATACAAATGTAAGGAATATTTTAATGATATACTTAACTTATATTGGAAGAAACAAAATTTTCATTGCAAAATTGAGGTTATTTCTTCACGCCTACCACATTTCACACAATGATTTCACTGTATTCTATTGACAGACGGCACAATACCACAACATTGAAGTACAGTAGTTTACGCGCTCATTTCAATTGTTTTTATCACTTATTTGCCAACAAACAAAAATGCCGGCCATGACCGGCCCGCGCGCGAATTACGACTATTGTATCCAGTGTTGCCAATTTGGGGAATTCCCCAAATTATGGGGAATTTCAACTAGATTGGAAATTTTGTGGGGATTGGCGCTATGTGAGGAAAATGTGGGGATTCTAACATTTTATCATTTTGTTTAATCTATCAATTGCTGATGCATCACTAGTTTGATGTTGCTGATGATGTTTGCTGTTAGAAACACTGTGATGGACTATATCGACGTGTTTTGCAACATCGCACATTCCTCGTAATATTAACAAGCAACTTAAATAGAATTAATATTTTTATATTAATGCACAACAAATAATCAATTTACTTAATTTTGTAAGGCAAAAACTGATTACAGATTAATGTTGAATCGAATTAAAATAAATAAACGATTTAAGGTCATCTAATTTTATAATTAGTTTTACTTTTTACATTCTGTTTACATTCACAGCAAACGTAATGGATTATTACATTTTGAGTTTCTTAATTCTTTATTATATTTTTAAGCGATGTATTTCTACTAAATAATGAAAACTCGAGATGTGGGGAATTTGTGAAGAATATGAACTTTGTTCTCCCCAAATTTGGGGACTTTAACCGTGCTTTTTGGTGATTATGAACAATTGGCATTGGCAACGCTGATTGTATCGAATGATGTGACTTAATATCCTAGGTTCACCACCTCCACCTGATCTTTTAATATTCTTTACTTTATCCATTTTGCATGAACTCTTACAACGTCCAATAGAGTAAAAACCCTAATTGTAGTATTTTTTGAAATAAAATCTATTGAAGACGCGCTATAACGTGTTTGTCAATAAGTACAAACACTAAAGAATGTCTATAAATTAAATATATCTAGAATAAAGTTAAGAAGTATAGAACAATTTTACTAAAAATAATCAGTTGTTCTACATATGAATTTAAAATAAGGACTATAAGAGTAAATCTTAAGAGAGATTACACTTAATTAAGTTGTTTGGTATTAAGAAGGTTTTAAAATTTTGACTTGAGTGAAATATGTCTATAACAACAATTTCTTTTTTCTAAAACCATTTATGGAGAACTATTATCTAAATCTATACCATATTAAGACTGTTTATAGATATAACAGTTTTAAGGCGTATAAAGTGTGCTCCTTGGGTATTACTGGTATAAATAATAATAACTAAGGGCACATGTATTTACAGTCGTGTGTTTCTGTGTGTACGTGTTTTTGTGTAGGTATGATGGCATGTATAGGTTAACTTATGTTTGGAAGGTATTGTCTATCTTTGTATTGAGTTTAAAGCGACACCTTGTACGTAATCTATGGTAAGCAACAAAAAAAAAAATTTTTTATAAATCACTTAATTTTTATGTTATATAGTACGAAAAATAAGGAGAATGTATCAAATATAATTACAGTACTTGAAGAATCGCTGGTATTATGCTTATTTTAGTACTTTCAACGCGTAAAAACGTTCCCCTGTAAAGTTGTGAATTTAGACCTACGGTTCTTTACGCTGGAGGGATCGAAAGGTTTTGAAGTGTGAATCTACTTAATTACTACAGAAGTCCCCAACCCGCATTGGACTAGCATGGCGAGCTATGATCTAAACCCTCGCATGAGAGGAGACTATACTCAACAGTGGGCCGTACGAATAGGTTACAGTATGTATGTATGTGTAGTGTTCTGAGTAGTGCACCCAGGTGATTTAAGTTTACTAAAAGTGTACTTAATGCACCAAGGTGCACTAATTTTGGTGAATTAAGTGAACGCACCCGCTTTCTTGCCCCAGACCTCTGAGAAACTAAATTACTTCACTCAGTCAGATAGAGTTCTACACTCAGTCAGGTAGAGTTACTTCACTCAGCCGGGTAGAGTTACTTCACTCAGCCAGGTAGCTGTAGCTACCGGAGGACTGACAGAGATGTTGCTATATTAATTTCAATATTTATTAATTAAATTTTTATTGAATTGATATTATTTTTTTTTTTGTGAAATTACTCCACTGGTTATAATTATTATGTTATAATTATTAATACAAAGATCGAACACAAAGAAAAAAATCCTTCGATCCGGTCGGATTCGAATCGACGTCTTCTTGCATACCGTGCCAGACGCTATACCAACTAAGCCACGGAACGTACCAACGGACCTCACGAATTTTTCTATGTGCTTGCGTCGTGTCTTTGTATTTGGTTTTTCAACGACTTTTTAGTGGTAGCGCCATCTATGAGAAATCTATGAAAGATTTATCACCCAGTTAGTACCTTTACAGCTACCAGTCCTGGCGAGAAATGTCGCTATTCACTGTATTAATTAAATTTTTTTTTAATTGATATTCAATTATTTTTCGTGAAATTACTCCACTAGTTTGTTACAATTATTAATACAAAGATCGAACACACAGAAAAAATTCCTTCGATCCGGTCGGATTCGAACCGACGTCTTCTTGCATACCGTGCCAGACGCTATACCAACTAAGCCACGGAACGTACCAACGGACCTCACGAATTTTTCTATGTGCTTGCGTCGTGTCTTTGTATTTGGTTTTTCAACGACTTTTTAGTCATAGCGCCATCTTTGAGAAATCTATTACAGATTTATCACCCAGTTACTACCTTTACAACTACCAGTCCTGGCGAGAGATGTCGCTATTCACTGTATTAATTAAATTTTTATTGAATTGATATTCAATTATTTTTTGTGAAATTACTCCTTCGTGCGCTTTTTCTGAGTGTTCGATCTGTGTATTAATAATTATAACAAACTAGTGAAGTAATTTCACAAAAAAAAATTGAAACACTGGGTGATAAATCTTTCATAGATTTCTCATAGATGGCGCTACGACTAAAAAAGTCGTTAAAAACCAAATACAAAGACACGACGCAAGCACACAGAAAAATTCGTGAGGTCCGTTGGTTTGTTCCGTGGCTTAGTTGGTATAGCGTCTGACACGGTATGCAAGAAGATGTCGCTTCGAATCCGACCGGATCGAAGGAATTTTTTCTGAGTGTTCGATCTTTGTATTAATAATTTCAATATTTATTTTTTATTTCCACACATAGCTGGACTTACGCTTATCGCTGAGACCTGTCATACGAAATACGATAACGAAGTGTTTGCTGCTCCAGGCGTGCGCATAAAATCCTCTAAATATACGAACTATAATGATGTCGTGCCCTGCGTGCCCTAACACCTGCACGCTCGAGGATTTTATTGTTGAGTTACTCGTACACGAGGCAACTCGTTTGTACCACTCGCTTGGCTAATTTGTCACAACACCTCATGTCATAAAAATGTCCCACCTCACCTCATACCATAGCCTCACTCATATCTTTGAATTCAATTCACACTGCTTTGAATTCAACACATGCAACAATGATTGGTCCTGCACTGCCCGCTTTTTAGTTGATTTTACATCATATAATCATAGTACTAAATACAATTAGCATTTATTTATACTATATCATAACACTTAAGTTATCCAATTGATTGACGCACTCAAGTTATGAAAATGTGCTTAATATTCCCTGTCTGTTGAGTCATTGCCGTAGGTGCAAACATTCTTACCCTTACCTCACCTCATTTGAAGTACTACGACATTGCACCGCCTCATTTTTTAAAGTGAGGTATTCCCTCGAACTCATTTTAATTACATGTCCTACCTTTTTCCTATATCTATGGTCCTACACAACACTAAAGGATTTAATGGCGGCTGCTAGAGACGCGGTCGGCGTGGCTGAGTTCTGGGCCACATTAACATGTCATCGATACTATAACAAGAGGAATTGAATATCATGATGATGATTTTATTCAACCATGATATTCATATATTTTTTACAACAGTCACTGGTTCGAATGCAGTCGGCTCGGACCTCACAGGTGGTGTTACGGCGAAAAAACCATTTAAACTCTATATAAAGATCTGTAACTAGCACATAGAGAAATATATAAGATCTGCTGAGTCGATTTGTAACTCAGACGGCAACAGCGGTAGCTATGGTGAGGCAACAGACACTGGCTCGAGTCCATTCGGATCGTAGGGTTTTTCTTTGTGTATTTTCAATCTTTGTATCAATTTTTTTTATCGTGCAATATTATTCAATATTCGAGTATTGTATCGTGAAATATTACACGATAATGTACTTGAATATTTAAGTAATAAAAATTGCCACGGTTATTTGGTAGTGAATATTAGTTTGAGAATGATCGTAATGACATTGCACAAAAATATATGTAATAAAATATAAATAAGTATGTAAGTAAGTGATTATTTAAAGTAAGATAACTGAAACCTCCGGTGAAGCATCGGGTTACTATGCAATCGGATCAGTGTTGACTTAACCTACCGCCTTAATAAAACAGGTAACTCTGCGTGTAAAAGCTAGGCGTGTTTTGTATTTATTTGAAGTAGGTTACCGATATTTCTCATTCGTTACACAGTTCCTGAACTGACCGAGGTGAGCAATTCAATAATATATTTTTGTTCATCAATAGAATCTTGATCTTATTAATATTCTTTATTTGCAAGTGACAGGGTTATAATAAAGGTATTCATAAGCTAATGTAGGTACATGTCATGTAACACCACAGCGCATTGCAAAATTTTAAGTGCTAAATTTACTAATTACATTATTCTTCTACTACGACATTATTGAAATAAAATTATAAACAATTAATGATAAAACAGAATTTACTAGTCTCATTCCTGATACACTTATATATAGGGTTATTTATAAAATATTAACAAACCCGCATGACTGTATTACTAACATCATGAGTAAGAAGTTTTTGTTTTTTTTTTGTTTTATTTGGCGCTGTCCTAGGGGGCAGCGGGGGCCACGGAAGCAATTGGGAAAAAAGCTGATGTTGTCCAAGGACGGTACCGGATTTGAAAAAAATCTGTATTAAACTACACTTAACATACATATTTTTTTCCTTCTGTGTTAAGTTAATATAAAAAATACGTGTTTGTTTTTTGTGTTAGTGGGCGTTGAATTTATTTATCTTGCCTAAAGTGGGCGGTGAGCAAAAAAGAAATGTAAAAAAGAAATGTATGGTCTAGGTAATAGTCCGTCAGGCTGTCTCGTAGGTTAGTAGCCAATCTATATACAGGGTGAAAAATATCAAAAGGACGGGTCAATGCCGTCGGCACAAATGACTTTGATATCTTTACAATTACAAGTGACGGGACGAACAAGTCATACTCTCCAAGACATAATCTTTTCCGCGTAAACTAAACGTTTCATATCATGCCACGCACTTACACTTGATGGTGAAGCTACCAGGTTTACCAGAACCTGATTAGATAGATAGATAGATAGATAAAAGCTTTATTCACCACCATGATATCAGATACATGATATAGGCATTAACTTATATGTATATAACAATAATGATATTCTTATCTACTAATATTACACTTGGAAGTCATGGCAGTGAAAAAGGCGCTGGCTCAGCATAAATGACGCGGCTGCCCGCGACGCTGGTATTCTGCCAGGACCCTATAGGATAGAGACGCCGCTCGCAATCCAACAAAAATCTGATTTAATTTTTAAATTATTAATTTTCAATCTTCTTCCTCCCAACCTCCACACATAATACACTATTTGCAGTCCTGAAACGAGGTACAGCCAAGAGCATAACAAGCCCGGCACCTTGGACCTTGGACCGTTCCTATCGCAAGCGGCACAGAGTTGAAATTAAATCTTATTATTGATTTAATTTCAACTTAGATTACTGTTTACATAACACGTAGCATTTCGTGAGAGACTAGCTAATAGATCACTACAATTGCCGAGTTCGGCTCTTATCCCACCTCGTCGTTAAGCGTAAGCGAGCGCACTGGTCGTGCGCTGCGTTTGAGAAAGAAAGAGATAGCAATACTGTCACGGTTCCTTCGGTTGCGCTATAAGTTAAGCACGTGTCGTGCAAGTCAATGACCTTTGGATCAAGCAGGATCAGGTGATTGCATATCGATGCTTACCGCAATTACATAAAAAATAAGAATTTAGGAAATTTTGCTAATCAACACATTGGATATATTTTTTGTCAAATAAATTTAGCGTTCAAATTTATTGAAATTTATGTGTAAATTCAAATTCAAATTATTTATTTTCTCAGATAACAAGATCCATTGGTGTTAGTAAAAAAATAAAGAAACAAACTTATAGACTATTGTTAGTATGAAATTATAATTATAAATTACTTAGAAACTAAAATGTCATGTACTTACGAGGCATCTCGTGCGGAATCATTGTCCGTACGAGATGCCTCAGTACAGGCGCTCTGTGGTCGTTTGCAACAACTCTCAGAATGCTGTTGCCACTACCCCGGAGCCTACTAACCAAAGATGCTACCTTTCTCCGCAAGACCGCATTAAAGCAGCTTGTATGGGATAGAGCAAACATTGCAGAGGCACTGCAGTACCGGGGTAGTCCCAACATCATCCTGAACACGTTGTTGTACTGGACTCGAAGGGAATTCAGCGACCTTTGCGAACAGCTAAACCACAAGCCGCCCGTGTACAGACCCTGACAAAACGCTTTAAAAAGCGTAATTTTTACTTGGTCCGTACAGCGGGCAAACCTGCGGGCCAGCATATTTCCGCGGACCGCCAAAGCCCTGCGTTCCCTCTCGACGTCGTCATCATCTTCAAGGTCGTCGGCAAGTATATGTCCAAGGTATTTAAAATGAGACACCTGTTTTACACTCATGCCATTTAGCGAAATAGCTGGAAATGACTCTGGACACCTACCGGCGGCCTTGAAGACCATGAACTCGCTTTTTTTAACATTATAAATTAGTCCGTGTGATGCGTAAAGAAGTCCTTAATGGAATAGAAATCTTTATGTCTTAGCCATGACATCAACTTACTTTTAAATATAAGATTAAGAGGGAGCATGCCAAAAAAGTTTTGACGTTGGCTCCGCCCAAATTTGAGAAACAAATATATGCCTGAACTTCACGTGACATGCGATAGGAGATGTTGAATTTTGCGTATTAAAAGTACCAAATTGGTTTTAGCGGAATAACTCTAAAACTAAAGGGATTAAAAAAATCCGTAGTGACAATCGTCGATCATGCATAAATATAATTAATTATCTAATTTTTGTCCTAATAACCTGTAGCATTTCGAGGATAAATCGAAAAAATGTGAAAATTAGAGGCCATTTCGTGATTTTTATCTATCGAGGAAACTTTATTGTTTTATGTTTCTGATTAATGTCTACGCTTGAATATATCGTGTACCTACTCATACAATATTTTATTTTTAACTTTAAAGTGGATGTACCCCTCTAAAATCAAATCGAAGATTTAGAATTTTTCCTCTGCTCCCTCTTAATATTTATCATTATTATATCAAAGGATAATGCATTATATTTCTCGCACACATGACCCCCGCATTGTTACTGGTAGCAACTTAATTTGGTATAAATATTATAAACAGATCTGTCTGGGCTCCTTGCTTCTATATTGTGAATGTCCCGTGTCTTTTTAAAAAGTTCTTTACAAAATTAGATACTTCAAATGTATACATACAAGGCAGCGGTAGGACGTTAAGAGATTTAAATAGTAGCTTTAAAGGTAGGTAGAAATATTTTCATATATTTCTCACAGATGGCGCTACGGCAAAAAGCCAGTAAAACTAGAAACAAAGATCTGTAACAAACGTATAGAGAAATTCGTAGTCTGATAACTCAATCCGTAACTCAGTTGGTAAAGCGGTTGCCCTAATTTGGCATTAGGTATCCAGTCAGATGAAAGGAATTTTTCTTTGTGTTCGATCTTTGCATTTAAAAGCATCATTAAGAGTCTATACTATCAACCTCAAATGGCTTTGGTTGATTCCGTACAACAGTGAAACTGTTGGAACAATCACTTTGAAAAAAATATACATATTTGTAAATTTTCACCATAGAAAAAAACACAAAACCGCTGTATTCAATGGGTAATTTACATACACCAATGATTTTTTAATACCTACTGAATGAAATAGAACACGTACACTGTATGATATACATGTCTCAGATGGTTTTAATTTCGTTAGTGAAAATTCTGAAATAAAGTCAGTGTCCCTACCGCTTGACACAGGCAAAATGTATCGTATTAGTACGGGAAACATTTTAGTTCGAGCTGTCAATATAGACTGTTAATATCGCAAATGCGCAGTTGGCCGTGGGACATGAGGTATAACGTCTCCTATGCCTGTGATTGTGGTCTTCCTGCCCTTTGATTCAAAACCCAGCAATTCTGGGTTTTGAATTTTAATGATGCCAAGACACGGGACAAAGAAGTTGTGCACCTGGCAGCAAACGCCACGTGCATAGCAGTTGCAGTGCCACTTAGAGCTTTAAATACTAAAGATGTGAGGGTAACTGCCACTACGCCCATCACCAAGAGACATAAGTTGACAAGTTTCTAGTTCCTTTAATTTCACTAGCACCTTCACCCTTCAAAACCGGAACGCAGTAATGCTCACGTTATAGATTGGCGGCAGAAATACCTATGCAAGGTGGCAGCACTTCCCTAGACGTACTCTTTCACAAGGAGCTCTACTGTTACTTAGATACGCCTGAACATTGCAAACATAAAACATATTACCTTCCTTCGCTAAACTCTGATCAAAAAATTGTAATCAATTCAATTTCTATATTTTTATTTTCGTTGTTTTTTTCCAGGCAAAAAAATGAAGTTGGCAATTACCTCGGCTTTGCTCCTCTTCGTGGGATTAGCCTGCAGCGGGCCCATCTCTAAAGAAGACACCGAAACAGTGGTCGTCAATGAAGACTT
>NW_020654645.1:0-12185 GCF_003589595.1 Hyposmocoma kahamanoa
TGTAGTTTTATTTTTACAAAAATATACATTTCTTAATTGTGGCGCCCTAATCACTACGTACCCCATGAAAGCAATAAATATTTCAAGTTAATAGTTCGTCCAGGGAAGTAATGCCAGCTTACCTATTACTGCCGCCAAGCAGTAACGTGAGCATTACAACGTTTAGGTTTTGAAGAGGGTGCTGGTGAAATTACAGGGGCATGGAACTTGTCAAGTCATGCGCCTAATGGTAAACTACAAGCCTGTCCATAAAAGTTGCAGTGCCACTCAGAGCTTTAAACAGCATAGGTCTGGGAGGCACTGCCACTGCGCCCATCACCCTAAGACTTAAGTTGACAAGTACTGTATGGGAATGAAGGTAACAAAATGGTAAGGAGCCATACATCTGCAGGATAGACGTAGCTCCACAATGAGCCTGAAGATGAGAACCGTACCTACAGGTTTGCACCGTCAATGCCAAACACTGAACAAAGCACCACTTACCTTGATCTGGTTAATGAAAATACAGGAGCTGCTGGATCACGGCGGCTAACTAGCCGGCACCGCGTGCTGCGATTTGGGCGACACCACGATGAGGATAATTTGATCCGCGGGGCACGGCTTTGTGTTATGGACAAGTTCACGATATGTCTGTTTAGCACCAGGTTTCACGGTCGCATGAGATTTTATTTATGTATTTTAGAGAACACCGGTCATTTTTACCTTGTTCGTGAAAGTGCTCGAAAGTAACGGCCTGCAGTGTTTACGCCCGCCAATAGGGGGCGTCTTCGTGAATGACGCATTTGACGTTGCAAACCGCGCGAATATTTAACGAAGAACTTACACGTGTATGAAAACCGTACAACTACCATATACCTGTTATTATTATAAGTAACTAGTTACTGCTCATATCATAGTACTCATAGCCTCAGCTCTAGTTAACTATATTTCGGGCACCCCCAGTGAGTCACGATAGCGAAAACATTACTGTACATTAAGCATTTGGCGTGTTCTGTGTAATTAGGAGTAATCAGTAATTCAAGGCAAATGTCAGTTCCGTGTGAATCGCCATTTTTGGAGCGACCTTGATTGTTCCTAATTAACGTTTATGCTTTACCGTTATTTCCCAAATTAATGAAAGTTATTTGTACTTCTGAAAATTAATTTCGTATTGCATTCTATTTTGGCATTATCGCCCGAATGAAGTAACTTTCGTGGGGGCGTACAAAAGGACGAAAGTACCACTCCTTTCCGGTACGTCTGGTGTAGCCTGGACAACAATCGACGAGAAGCTTACGCGTAATGCCAAATCGTTTCACAGAACAATGAATGAATGATATTTATTTGCTCAAAATATGGTTTACATAAGATGGTATTTTATAGATAGTAACAGTTCTCATATTTAACCGAAATCGGCATGAAAATATTAAATTTTATAAAATTCGAGAAATTGTATATAATTCAAAGCAAATCTAGTAATTTAAAGTAATATAAAAAAAAGTTATTAATTTATAAATCGCATAAGTACTAGTAAATTTATGTCATGTCAAGTTAAAAGTAATGATAATAATAATCAAAATTTAAAAATTATACATAATGAATTAATGTCAATTTTATGTCAATCAATTATATTGTCAAATTTGAAAATCTTTGTATGAAATAATCTCAATACAGAGTACTAAAAAACCGACGTCAAAAGTACGTGGAATTACATCTATTTGCTAAGTTTCATTGAAATATCTCCTAGTTCGCCACTATACAGGACTTGATACTGGAGATAATAAAAATAGGTTCTCACTACGACACTACTCAAAGTATATCGAGAGAAAAACGCCTTGAATTGGAGAAATAGCAAAATCAACTAAATAATTGCTAAAAGTAATTGCTCCTAAATTAAAGTCAGGCGCTATTTATAAAAATGAATCTTCATGCGTGAACAGCCACCCTTTGAAGTGGTTGATTTTCTTCAAAACAAAATGGGACCACTATGGAATTACCCCCTTTCCAACAAAAAAAGAATCATGAAAATCGGTTCACAAATACCGGAGTTATCGCGTAACATACATACAAATAAAAACAAAAAGAACATACAGTCGAATTGAGAACCTCCTCCTTTTTGAAGTCGGTTAAAAAGTCATTAAGGGAGTAGAATCTTTTATCTCTCAACCATGACATGAGCTTACGTTTAAATAAATGATTATTATTTACATCTTTTATGTCGGAGGGTAAAGCACCATGATGGCAAGCATTATAGTGTATGCCATCGATAGGTTAGGAGCCGGTACTAACTCAGCACGAATTCATTAATTTTTCCCGTACTAAAATTGTTCATTGTGCGATCGAGCAGCAGGCTTATTTTAGATTTTATTTTTTTGCAAACTATACGTGTTCTCTTTAGTTCAGTTGAAGTACCTATTGAATACAGCGGTTTTTTTCGTAAATTTTGAGGTAAGTTCGTGTGTTTTTTTGTATCGGTAAAATTTTTAAGAATCGTGTTTTCACACCGTACGGTAATCGGTGTATATCCTTAATGTTACTATATATTTTGCCGACAGTGATTGACTCAACTGTTTCACTGTTGCGGAATCAACCGGAAAGCGGAATGATATTTGTGATACGGATTTTTTGTAATTAGATGTTTTTTTGCTGTTTTTCTCACACCACCGAATGGAACAGCCCCCTCAGTTTGAGATATTATCTTTATTACAATATATACAGAATATTTTTGGGATATACAGAGACGTACATACGTCCAGTGCAAACGAGAGTTCATATTTAATAGTGATATAAGACCCATTTGCCTGATAAGTTGCTAGGGATGAATGACCCTTATTTCGTCTCTTTTTAGAAATAGAAACCATTTATTGTAACGCCACATAATAAAAAAAAAACACAAAAACAAAGACTAATATAACTAAAACAGAAATAACACAAAGAACAGCGTAAAAACATGTGTACGGCTGTGGCGTGTACAAAAGGATCCCATTCAGCTAAACTCACAACCAAGGCTAGGTTGTGACGCTGGTTTTTAATGGGCCCTAGCCACTTTTTCCGGTAATATACTCGATGTTTTTGCTATACACCCGCACTATCGGGCAATTAAAGATATAATTTGTAAAACAATATCTAAAAGTATAAGTTGTAGACATTGTTTTAGTTACAAAGTATAAACATAGATTGTCAAGTAATTATTTCGAGTAATTCTGTTTTTGTGTCTAATCAAATGTTCCATTAATGGAGATTATAAGGTTTAGCCGATGATATGTGTGGACATGTGGATTGTACTAAATTGAAGTATGTCTTAAATCATTTGCTTGCAATGCAAAAGTGTCGTATCAGTTTAAGAATTGGCTAAAGACGTACTCATATATGGTGCAAGGGGACAATAACGTTGTAACTTGAATATTTCTAATATATTACAAAAATTGGTTTCCCCAAATCGATTCTTCTGGGAATTGAACCCAGGACCTCATCAAAGGCCCGCAGTGCAAATCGTCGAGGCGCCGAGATCCTTAAACAATCCATGAAACGAATTTTTTGATCGTCTTAACAGAGACAAACAAAAAATAGCAACAAACTGAAAGTTATTTAAAACCAAAACTAAACCATACATTTTAACAGACAATAAACCCTAAACATCCTAGGAATCCTATTATATTCAAAATATCTGACTACAATGGGTGCAGATTCTGTCGAAACCTTAACAAAAAAAGTTAAAAGCGATTATTATTTTAGTTGTGTAGGTATCTGTCTTAGAGTTGAGGTTACTTTTGAAGTTAAAGGATTCTGTAGGTGCATACGTAGTTTGAAAGATAACAAGTGTAGACTCCGTTAAACTTTACCATTTATGCCTATATATATCTTACTGTTTGGCACAGTTCTAATTTATCAATAAAGATAATTATTTTATAGAGTTCTTAGGCTTTCTCGATTGGAAATGAAACTATTTTTTCGTATCTACATCCCGTATATTTGTTTTTTTTTATCGAAGAAACCAACGTTTCGTGCAGGACACATGATTATGTTTTGTTTTATTTCTGATTTCCTTTTAATGTAGTAAAAAAATGTATTGTTGAAATAAAATATTTTCCAATTGTGTATAATGCTTATTAGTAACAATACAATATGCCGTAGAAGTCGTTAAAAATAAAAAAAATCTGCAACGACCACATAGAAATATTCGTAAGGTACGTCAGCAGTTCCGTGGCTTAGTTGGCATAGCGTCTGGCACGGTTTGCTGGAAGACGTTGGTTCGAATCCAGCCAAATAGAAGGAAATTTTAGTGTTCGATCTTTGTGTTAAACTTTAAAAATAACTTCCTATGATGTTATTGTAAACACAAAATCTATGAATGAAAATATCTACGAAAATGAATTACACAAATTGTTAGATATACAGTTAAAACTTACTACCACCAGCTGTGGAAAGAATATACAGATATATGAGAGATCCAAAAAAAGGTATCTGGTTCAAACCAATTCAATCTGAGCCACTGGAAGTTCCGTGGATTGATAACTGTAAGCCTGGGTACATTCCTCCAAAGAAGTTTAGCGTTTTGATGGGCATTACACCAAATCCATATTATAGCAATTGCGGCGTCATTGAAGACGTTTACCACGTTTTGAAGGAATGTGTTTGTACAGAGAGACTCAGGAGACAATTTGTTAACTGCCTCCGTGGCCGAACCGTTACAATGCCGGACTGCCATGCAGAGGTCCTGGGTTCGATTCCCAGGCTGGGAGAAATATGTGTATGGCCTACATTTATTTCTCCCGTGAGTTTGGATGTAATTTTTGGTTGTCTATGTGTCTGTCCATGGCACCCGCGACACAGGGTTTCCCTAGTGCGGGGCTATGTTGAGTGTGTGCGTTACAATTGGGCAGTGTTGTAGTTGGCCACGACAGACTGGGTGGTGTAACAGTATACTGGCCGTTCCTTTGTCGAACGAAGCCAAGCTACTGCATCAAAATATATTTAGATAGTCTTAATCTAGATAAGATGTATAAATTAAGTAGTATTACGGAGCGACATTACCACACTAAACTTACACGCTAAAGCTACTTAAATTTAGATTTAAATAATTGTAACTTTTTGATTGAAAAAAAGCTGACCCCAAAAGTTTGCATAACGGCTTTTTTCGATATGAGATCCCTTCTTGGTGACAATGGGACTGTTACGGACTCCTTTGTATATTTTAGACTTTTTTCCTGGTTGTCATGGTGACGGTGATTTGTTGATTACATGAAGTGTCAAGTTGTCAAGTGAAAAGTCGGCTTTTATTTGCGGAAAATAATTGTTTAATTTGTTATAGCCGAAACGAACCCGGAACAGCATCATCGGTATTAGGGACCAACTCCATAGTGTACCTGTTCAAACAAAAAAAGAATAATTAAATTTTTATTGAATTGATATTCAATTATTTTACTAAAAAGTCGTTGAAAGACCAAGTACAAAGACACGACGCAAGCACATAGAAAAATTCGTGAGGTCCGTCGGTTCGTTCCGTGGCTTAGTTGGTATAGCGTCTGGCACGGTATGCAAGAAGACGTCGGTTCGAATCCGACCGGATCGAAGGATTTTTTTCTGAGTGTTTTTTCTGAGTGTTCGATCTTTGTATTAATAATTATAAAAAAAAGAATATTCAAAATCGGTCCACAATTGAGGGAGAAATTGGCGAGTACACTGACATGCCTGTAAAATTTGCGGATTTTCCTCGATTTCCATTGGATTCCCCCATCAGATTCTGACTTGGTGACAATTGGATCACCACGAGAGTATACTCTTTCCAACAAAAAAATAATTTTCAAAATCGATCCGCAATTGACGGAGAAATCGGAAAACATATATACAGCCGAACGTATAACCTCCTCTTTTTTTTTGTAGTCTGTTAAAAAAGACGCCACCCGGTTACTGTAAATATTAAATATCGAGATGCACCTAATTGGAATATACTCGTTACGTCAGGCCCGTATTCGGGGTACAGAGCAATATACAATCTTGTTATAACAAGATTGTACATTGCTCTGTAAGATTTATGGCTCCATTTAAGGAACCCTAAATAAAATTAATACCTCTTTCAAACTAATACGCAAAGGCGTTTCCCAATTAAGCCGCGACGAATTGGAACTGACAGGAGACGCAGCGATATAAAAAATAACACTGCCTTGAATGAATATGGGTCAAATTTTTTTACTCTAACAAGTTATTCAAAACGGATAGATGATCTCATCGAGCTATTCCAGTTTCATGTGAAAGGAACAGTGGCATAATGGGAAAACGGTTGATAATTAATAATAATAATAAGCCAAATTATATTTTGATCGAGTCATTCTAACTGACCGAATCATCCACTACAATGGACCAGACATTACGCTACTAAATAAATTTGACAAAACCGAATTTTAAATAGACATTGCTGTACCAAATACCCACAACTTACAGTCTACAATATTAGAAAAGCTCTATGAATACAAAGAATTAAAAGAGGAAATAACCCGAATCTAGCATGTGAAGAATATAGTAATAGTAGCAATACTAATTTCAACCTCAGGCGTCGTCAAACAGCTGCACCAGTCATTGCATTTTCTGAACCTACTAAAAATTTTACGAAAAATCTCCAAAGGAAAGAAAGAAGAACCACATATAATCGTAATTTTTATTTATTTCCTCATTTTGCTACGAAGGAAGATGCATTATATCGCCACACAGAAATTTTCTGGCTTAGACGACGTTGACGAATTTATAAATCAGTTTGAGGCGACCAGCGTATTGAATAATTGGTCGGAAGGGCAAAAGGGGTACGTGATTGCATTGTATCTGGAAGGGCCAGCTCTACAGTGGTACAAAAACAATTTTTCGTCATACGCGACGTATGGTATAATTGCACAAAAGCTTAAGGAAGAATTTCCCTAGCAGATAGATTACGCCCGAGAGTTTTATTATAGGCGACAGAGGCCTGGCGAATCACTCTTGAGTTATTTTTATAATTTAGCGACTAAAGCAGAGATTCAAGATGTTAAGTTTATTAGGCATTTCTTGAAGTCTTTGATGCCTAATTTTCTAGGGATGCTTGCTAGCAATTTGTTTTTGTCTAAAGATTAATTGAGAAAAACAATCATGCAAGTAGAAGATATATTTAATCACGAATACAATGTGGGGCAACAAGGTTTTGAATTGTCGGTATGTTCCTAAGGAGCACCCTCACCGTTGGCAAATACAGGGTGGTTCTACGCCGATGGTTGGACCCGCGTCGATACAGTCGGAATGTAAAGCACCACACGCACCAATTGTGCAGTAGGATACACAAATTTGGAGCATCGTCTGTAGTCTGTCCCTTCGGAATAGAGGGACTACTCAAACCTGTGTGCAGCAGCAGGGAGGCTCCCTAGTGGACGTCTCTTTCGCTACTCCTGCTATCGCGCGCAGGGTTGGCAACTGGAGAGTGGTAGAGGATGCGGAGACCCTGTCAGATCATTTATACATCCGCTTCGAATTTTCCGCGGTCTCCGGTACTTCAACATCACCCCGGAGGCTGAGCCGCTTTCCGCGCTGGGCACTAGGCCAGCTAGATGGGAAGATGGTCACAGAAGCTGCCTTAGTGCAGCGTTGGCTGTCCCGTGTAGTGGCAGAGGATGCCACGTTCGACGATCTGGCTGGTCGATGCGCACCGCCCTAACTGCAGTCTGCGACAAAACAAACAAAGTTATATCGGACAAACAAAGCGAAGTATTTGTACCCGCGTCAAAGAACATATAGCTGATGTCAAACAACGTCGCGTAAACAAGTCTGCAATGAATTTTGACAAACCCCAGGTCCTTGCAAAAGAAGTCCGTTATCTACCCAGGATGCTGCGAGAGGCCATTGAAATTAAAAAGCATCCTAATTTCAACAGGGAAGATGGTTTCCCCGTACCACCAGTTTGGGATCCAGTATTTCCTCTAATGAAAAATCCCAAACAGACATAAGACTGCAGTACTAATTAATATGTTTTAGTTTATTCTAATTTCTATTATTAATTAATAATAAATTGAACTTAATAAAAATTCATTCAAAAAAATAATTTGTAAAACTTAATGTAGCGTAAATTGGAATGTTTTCTTCGTAAAATTAAAAATAAGGTATTTAATTAATAACTATTGTAACTATGTATAGTGAAAAAATAGAGTGGTTTGCATCAATATTAGACATAACTGGTTGAAGACTGTACCACCTCAGTCAACCATGACCATGGGACCTGGAGAGGGCCCGAAACGTCGGTTTGTTTGAAAAAACAAATATACGCGATTTAAATCCGGAAAATAGTTTCATTTCCTATGTGTAACAATGGCGAAAACCTAAGAACTCGATAACTATATTGGGTTTTTATTTTTTTATATAATTCGTGTATAATCCGTACTTGTTCAGTAAAATCGAGACTTTGTAGAGTAGAAGTCGCTTCGAATCGAAAATTTGGAACTCGAGTTTTGTTTAAAAGTCGAATTCGGTTTACAGCTCCAGTCCCTGACCCAATGACTCGCCCTGGACTGGACTCGGACTTATGAGTGTTTTAGATCACCGAGCCGTGTAAAATGAGTCGAGTTTATAACTATAGGCTCCCGGACTCAAGTTTTTTACAACAGTACCCCTAATGTAGGTACAATAAACATTTCCTAGAACTCATTGACTTACAAATAAATGGACGACGGGTCTAATACAAAAACCACGAAAAAAATGTCCCAAGTCAACCTATTTAAACGTAATAAAAAATTAAACGTAACATGTAAAGGAATATGAAAAAGCTAAAACGTTGAATTTAAATTGTAATGTCATCGTAGTACTGTCTAATTTTGCTTGCTTCGCTGTCAGTCGAACAAACGAAGACTAAAGCGTGAATGACGCTCTGTATACGATTTTAACGCCCTATAAGTTCGGACACTTTTTAGCGCGGACCCGACGTCCATATAATTGTAAGTCAATGCTAAAACTACATAAAATACAGTTTCCTAAAGACCCTCTTCAAAACGGACGTAGTATATTGTGCCAAGATCTGAATAAAAAAGATACCAACATGAAAGGCAGCTAAAGGTTAAAACCACGGCAAAATCCATTCACAGACTTGAATACATTTGTTTGACTAACCAAGAAAAGTTATTTACCTTTATCACGTTTCAGATTGGGCTTTAGAATGAAGGTTGTAAGGCTAATGCACGTGTTTTATAAGTGAAAAGGTAGTTTTGTGAATTTCTGTTGTTTCCCAGTAAAAGTTACATCTTTGGTAATCAGTATTATCTGATAAATAATAACTATCTCTGGTTTTTATAGATGTCATTATGGCACATATAAATTGATATATGTATTAGGGGTTAAAGTAAGCAATTGCCGTTTTCTACTAAAATTTTCAAAGTATTTACCCTCGTTGTCTATACATTTCTGCCATCTAATCAGAAGGTTATTTAAACCTTTCTTCCATATTATATAAAGTTTCTTCTATAGAACTCTGAGGACCTGAACTCCATAAACTGAGAGAAGTCATTTTGTACTGCTTCCTGGGATGAAATTATTTTTCCGCGCAAACATAGTAAAAAACGCGGAAGAAATGGTAGTCGTTGGGGCAAGGTCCGACTAGTATGTAGGATGATGGATGATTTGTTGGTTGATGGTTGTTGGAGTTATTTAAATAATGCTATTATAGTATTAAAATAAACAATAAGAAAGTAACTCAAATTACATCTTTATATTAATCTTCATAGTAAAGCTATACATTTTAATTATAAGAACCTAATGTGTAATTGCGATGCCTAAACTAAGTAAATGTATACCTTTATTTTACACATCTTTATGCGTATATTTCCTTATGTTACAGCTTAAAAATTTTCTGTATTGAACAATAAAATAATCAGTAAGTAGTTATAAATTAACGGTTATATAAAAATATTTAATAAACAACTTCCAGCAAGCCCTCTGTTTCATTATTTCCTGGTTCGGTGGGTCTTGCGCTGATGCTTGCAAAGCAAAACGTGAGGCCTACCGGGCCTGGTCCGCTGCGTCAGTTGTCAATGATCCCGATACCCCCAATTTGAAGCGGAAATTTAACGCCGCTTCCAGGTCCTGCAAGAAGGTAATAGCCGCTGCAAAGTTCGTGCACGTTCGCAAAATTGGCGAGAAACTAGTGGGCTATCCCTCTGGGAGCCGTGCCTTCTGGTCTCTCGCCAAGGCAGTCCAGGGAAACTTCTGTCGGGTGTCTCTTCTGCCGTTGCGCAAGCCTGACGACTCACTGGCACATTCCGCAAAAGAGAAAGCCGACCTTCTTTGCTCTCTCTTTGCGTCGAATTCAAATCTTGACGACGGGGGTAATACACCACCTACTATCCCGTGGTGTGGGCACTCTATGCCAGAAATCCGCTTTACGCAATGCGCGGTACGGCGTGCTCTCTTCGCCCTCGACGTCAGGAAGTCCAGTGGGCCTGATGGTATTCCTGCAGTTGTGCTCAAAACGTGCACTCCTGAATAGGCTCCGGTCTTAACGCGCCTCTTCCAACTCTCATACCGCTTAGGTGTAGTCCCGGCTTCGTGGAAGACTGCCTGTGTTCACCCTATCCCAAAAAAGGGTGATCGCTCGGACCCGTCCAACTACCGGCCAATTGCGATAACCTCCTTGCTCTCTAAGGTGATGGAGCGCGTGGTGAACAACCAGCTCCTAGATTACCTTGAGGATCGCCAGCTGATTAATGACTGCCAGTACGGCTTTCGTCGTGGTCGCGGTGCTGGTGATCTTCTTGTGTATCTCACTCACCAATGAGCAGCTGCCATTGAGAGCAGGGGGGAAGCATTGGCCGTGAGTTTGGATATAGCTAAGGCTTTCGATCGGGTCTGGCACAAGGCTCTTCTATCGAAGTTACCATCCTACGGGCTCCCAGATGGTCTTTGCACCTGGATCGCCAGTTTTTTGATAGAGCGGAGCATTAAAGTTGCGTTAGACGGTTTCTGCTCGAACTCCATGCTCATCAACGCTGGCGTTCCCCAGGGGTCAGTGCTATCACCAACCCTGTTTATCCTGCATATCAATGATATGTTACTGACAAGTAACATTCATTGCTATGCGGATGACAGTACTGGTGATACCTTTTATACTGGCCGTGCAAATATGACCCAACAGGAAGTGGTAGAAGGAAGAGCACAACTTGTGTCTGAAATCGAGACCTCACTGGAGCAAGTCTCCGTATGGGGCCGACAAAATCTTGTCCGCTTTAACCCCACAAAAACACAAGTTTGCGCGTTCTCCGCTAAGAAAACTCCATTTGTTATAGCGCCTAAGTTCCAAGGCACTCCCCTCGTCACCTCTAATAGTATAGGCATCCTTGGCGTCGACATCTCGAACGAAGTCCAGTTTCGGGGTCATTTGGAGAATAAAGCCAAAATGGCTTCTAAAAAGATTGGTGTGCTCAACAGAGCGAAGCGGTGTTTCACATCGGGACACCGGCTTTTGCTATACAAAGCTCAGGTTCGGCCCCATATGGAATACTGCTCGCACCTCTGGGCTGGAGCACCCAAGTATCAGCTTGATCCACTTGACTCCATCCAACGTCGGGCTGTTCGAATTGTCGACGACCCTATGCTTACAGACGGTTTAGAGCCCCTTAGTCTGCGGAGAGATGTTGGCTCTCTATGTGTGTTCTACCGTCTGTATAACGGGGAGTGCTCAGACGAACTCTTTGAGTTGGTGCCTCCGTCACTCTTTTACCACTGCACGACCCGCCGAAGGAGAAGACTCCATCCCCACTTCCTCGATGCTTGGCACGTCACGACCACTCGAGCATCTCGTTCGTTCCTTCCCCGAACCAGTAAGATGTGGAATGGCCTTCCTCCTGAAGTGTTCCCCTTGCGCTATAACATGGAGTTCTTCAAAAGACGTGTAAACAAGGTTCTCCGGAGTCGGCAACGCATGGGTGATGCCTCTGGTATTGCTCGTGTCCATGGGCGACAATGACCACCTCCCATCAAGTGGCTTGTCTGCTCGTTTGCCTACTGGTTAACATAAAAAAAATAAAAAATAAAAAAAAATTAAAAGTTTTACTCTTAAGCTAGGATTTGACTTCATCAGGTCTTTTTACGTTCTATTTTATTCTTGGTGAAATAATGCAAAATATAATTTCATTTAAACGTACCAAGGAAGCAAAATAGTCCATGCGAGTGTGCTGTGCGGACTTGTGTACGAGATGAAAAAGATA
>NW_020654646.1:64-257 GCF_003589595.1 Hyposmocoma kahamanoa
TAATATGTAATTCAGCAGCTCGCGCTACACTCTTGCCACACCGTAATGTGTAATTTCGCCGTAATATGTAATTTCGCCGTAATATGTAATTTCGCCGTAATATGTAATTTCGCCGTAATATGTAATTTCGCCGTAATATGTAATTTCGCCGTAATATGTAATTTAGCCACGCCGTAATATGTAATTTAGCCAC
>NW_020654646.1:267-2565 GCF_003589595.1 Hyposmocoma kahamanoa
TTAGCCACGCCGTAATATGTAATTTAGCCACGCCGTAATATGTAATTCAGCACTGGGTTCCAGAAACGATGGAAGTCAAATAAATAACGGTAACGTATCTTGACGTCTTCTTAATATATCCCTCACGGCGTCCACTAGCCTCGAGCCAATGTAAGTTTTACACAAATAATACAGAAATTATGGTGGTCGTTCCAACCATAAATTTTCAAATTTTAGAAACTGTCAAAGTGTTCACGAAGTTTAATAATTTCAAAGGGATCTTGTTGCCTAAAAATAAAAAGACCGCACAAAGATTGCAACACGCGCTGCAGTAATGCTGCAGTATATATATTGACATAGGTATAGTGAACACCGATAAAATAAAAAAAGAAATAACTTTACAATATTTTTACGGTTGATATTGTTTTAGGCACATTACACGCGCTAGAGATGACTAAATAAACGAATGTTATAGTATTAAGGCATGACCCGTTCGAGAGAACGAGGGAAGGGAAAAAACAGGCCTGAGATTGATGTAACTGCGAGTGGCAAAACTCTTCCAAATACAGTCTAAGAAACACGACTTGTATAAAACACAACTAAATCTGCAAGACCAATATCGATTTTGGGCAACAGTGATCAGCGCAGCGTTATTTTGAGCGAAACACTACTAGACCGAGTCGGGGTCTCTAATTAAACAATAATTTTGATAAACGTCAGACACGACAGAAGAACTTGTATAAAAATGAATCAAAAACAAAAATTCTCTTTTTTTCTCTCGTCTCGTCATTTTATTCAAAATTTAAAAATCTGTCCTGTAGAGGCCGTGCATGAAGCTCAATAAAACGATTTTGTGGGCAATCTTTTTGCCGAAAATAAAAAGATTCATTTTAAAATTATTGAATCCGCAATAGTAGTACCTAATAGTAGTAATGCTGCACTAGTCTATATGCTACTATATTGTTACGGCTGTCTTCCAGCGAGTTACCTGGAGGCGGTTCACCATTTCCTATTATTCAGCCAAGCTTTATATGCTATTGACTACTGTATTATATGGATTTAAAAATGAATACCTAGATGTGTATGTACCTATGTGCCACTATATTGTTTCGAGGCCGTTAAGTGTAAACGAACATTCTGAACGATCCCCTTAGGTACTGTTTGGACATATCACTTCGTTGTGAGGTAGATTAAAATTATAGTACTGTTACGTACGTATATACAGGATGGTAAACTTCAATGCGATACATCCGACAAGAGGGGGTATGGTTCCACTCATTAATATGTACAACTGTTAAATTAAGTTTATTGAACATCATGATATTCAATATTTTTTGGGTAATTACTCCACTAGTTTGTTAAACTAGTATTACTAATGCGACAGTAACTCGGTTTGTTATGTTTTCACGCCTAAACCGCTACAGCAATTTTGATGATGATTGATTTAAGTATAGTGATAGATGTGAAAGGGTTGTAACCCTAACTAGCCGTGACCAGGTTCACGGCAATGAAACGGGAAACTTCCGGTCCACAAAATTTATTGAAAGAAGTAAAGTAAAACGAAAAGCTGTAACAATAAAAAAATAAATGTAAAAAAATAAATGTAAAAAAACAGGTACAATAGCATAAAACACTCCCTACACTTTATGACATTATTTACGATATTAAGGCACTTACCCTCAAATGGGCCGAGTAACTGAATTACAGATACCTAATTTTAGGTATATGAAGGCTGTAGAATGTTATAGATTATTACACATGATTTAGCTTATTTAATGACGATTATAAACGTAGTAAAGAACCAAAATTAGCGATTATACGCAATGGAATTTGAAACAGCTCCGACTGTTGTGACAGTCTAGCAGGGAGTGACAGTGGTACGCAACAAAATGAGAAAGCGAAGGAAGATGGAACAATTCAAATTTGAAATTTAAACACAAATAAAAAAAAAATACGATACAAGTGGTGAGAGGCGATACAAAAAGGTGGGATGACGGTGTAAGGAGGTCACATCGTCACAGATGGAACCTCGGAAAAGGACATAGGCTACTTTTTGTCACAAAAATAAATCTTAATGAAGGTGAAGTAGGGGATAACAGAATATATGGAGGGCCAATAAAAGTATGAAAATTAGTATAGTCCACTAGGCCACTCAAAGTACTTATTCTACGCAGACGCAGTCGCGAGCGCCAGCTAGTTTATTAGGTACCTGGCAAAAACAAAAAAGCTTCCATAGATTTCTCACAAATGGCACTTCCGTAAAAAAGTTAAAAACCTAAAACAAAGATCTGCAACAAGCATTTGTAACCTAAAACAAAG
>NW_020654646.1:2575-5183 GCF_003589595.1 Hyposmocoma kahamanoa
ACAAGCATTTGTAACCTAAAACAAAGATCTGCAACAAGCATTTGTAAGGTCTGCTGGTTCGCTCCGTAGCTCAGTTGGGAGGCACGGTGTTCGAATCTTAAAAAAAGAATCTGCTGTTTCGCATATTAAAGTAAAGAGGTAATTAACGTTTATTATGAGTAGTTATTTCCTTCGCCATTTCAGAAGGTGCAAATGTAACATAAGTTAATATCCTTCTAGGTAAGTACTGTAGTCTAGGCTCTACTCTATGAGTAGAATTGCTGGCTGAATATAGCTACTGAATATAGTTTTTGTAATTAGAATGTTTTTGAAGAATTGAAATAAGAAAACAGAAGATCTTGATATATTATATATTACATCCTAGACTGAAAGTATAAACCATGTAAAAAATGTGAAATAAACCAAATCTTTGAAGTTAATCCCAGTTTATATTCTTAGAAGTACCTCTCGCTACTCATTAGAGCTACGTCCCAGTTACAAATGGTGGGTCCCAGTTACAAATGGTGGAATGCGCCGGCTTACAAATGGTAGAAGCCAGTTACAAATGGGATACAAATGGTAGAAGCAAGCCTACAATGTGAAAATTTTTATATTTTATATTTATAAAAAATCTCTGAGCCAATGGGAGAAATATAATATAACGCAAGCTTACGAATGATGAAAGGATTCCGATGAAGAAAAGTCCGTCGTGAAATATTTTTATGTTTTTACGACACAACCACCAGGAAAAATTGAAAATAAGTTTTTGAACCAATTTGAAGCCATTAGTATATTAAATAATTGGTCTGATGTGCAGAAGAAATACGTGTTTGCATTGTATTTGGAGGGGCCAGCTCTACAATGGCATAAAACGTATTTTTCTTCATACATGACGTATGATGTGATTGCACAGAAGTTAAGAGAGGAATTTCCCTCACAGATAGATTACGCCCGAGAATTTTATTATAGGCGACAGGGGCCTATTGAATCGCTGATAGGTTATTTTTATAGTTTGGATGAGTTAGCGATGAAAGCGAATATTCAAGATGTTCAGTTTATTAGTCATTTCTTGAAGTCTTTGATACCCAATTTTCAATGGATGCTGGCTAGTAATTTGTATTTATCTAAAGAGGAGTTGAGAAAAACAGTTATACAAGTAAATGATATATTTAATCACACTTATGATGTGAGTCGACAAAATATTGTATTGCCAGTATATTGTCACATGGAGCACTCTCACTGTTGGCAAACACAGGTTGACTCTGCACCGATAATTAGACCCGAGTCCAAGCAGTCGGAATATCAAGTGCCACGAGCACCAGTCGTGCATCAGGACACGCCAAGTCAAGGGTATTCACAGGCACATAGTAGTGGATCTTCGTCGTGATCTCCTCAACGTGGATGTCAGCAAAGCGCAACTGAACATTATATCTGTTTTTATTAATGATGTAAGTTGCGAGGCGTTGGTGGATACTAATGCTTCGGTTTCAGTAATTTCTCGTTATTTTGCGGAAAGGTTGCAGTTGCGTATCGATGATACTCCAAGTTTTCCATTACGTATAGTGGGTGCAACTCCAATGAATGTGCAGTCGTCCACCAAAGTGTCGTTGATGATTAATGGGAAGGAATGTCCTTCGAGGTTGCTGGTTGTAGACGATTTTGAAGAATATTTAATTTTGGGTCAAGATAACTATTTTGAAAAAATATAATTTCGAGTTGTGAAAAGTGGAAATTGACAATAAAATTTCGTCTAAGTCCGTGACAGATATTGGGTCAAAAAAAGATGAAACCGGTATCCAAAAGTTTAGATAATTTCTCGCTAGATAGATCGGAGCATGTAAACTCTTCGGTTTTGCCGGGAATTATAAACAAAGTTGATGTAAGTGACAAGACGTGTCAATTGCGTCAAAAACGGGATTTAGATAAAAATAATTATAAATATGTTTTACCGAACATAAATATAAAAGGTAATTCGGAAAGCGACATTTTTAATCGTGTTCGCGTAAATAATGTGGAGAATTTACAAGAACCACGATGAGATTGTGAAGAGTTTTGGGGGTGCTTGTTATTTTCCAGCAATGCAGACTTTGAAGGACGGGAGGATATGATGGAGTACCGATTCGGATTAGAAGGATATAACTTACTTTTCCTTCTTTTTTTTTTAAATTTGATAGATATATTGTCCTGTATGCATATACAGGACAATATATCTATAAATATATCTATCAAATTTAAAAAAAAAGAATCAGCATGGTTCGTGCTCACCCTCCCAGTTGAACAAGGACTGTCTGCATTCGGGGAAAATATATTTATTTAATTATTAGGAATCTTTCATATGGAATACCCCCATCCCATATGTATGTTAGGATATGTTGTTAGGGTTATATGTGTGTTGGTTCTTGTTTGTTTAAAGAAAGTGAGAAAAGCTGATGGAACATGGATAGCTGCATGATGAGGACTAAGGCAGCTGGAAGTTCAATATTGATTTAACCCAGTGAACATCCGATGGATGCTCAAGCCTGTGTCGTCGTTGTGGCAGCATGCACATTGAAGACAATTCAGGGAAACAGTTTGGAAGTACCTAGTGATGTTTAGAATTTTTATTAGGATCATTCAGCCAGTTTAGGGT
>NW_020654646.1:5193-7281 GCF_003589595.1 Hyposmocoma kahamanoa
TAGTGATGTTTAGAATTTTTATTAGGATCATTCAGCCAGTTTAGGGTCGCTGAAATAAAGTGTTAGGGTTTAGACAGGTTCCCTAATTTGCTATGATAGCTAGTATTTATTCTTTGTGATTTGCTTGATTAGGATGTGGTCATGGTCTGTCCTTTTAGATAGGTTTTTGGCAGACTAAAGCCATAGCCTCCTCGGTGGTTACTTGTTGGTAAGGTAATAGCTTCCGAGCAGTGTGTGGCTAGCCTATAGTAAAGGCTGATCACTGATGTAAGTTGCCTATCATAGGTAGAGCACCAGCTAGGGATATTCACCCCTTCAGCTGTGAGGAAGAGGGATGTAGTCTAGGCTCTACTCTGTGAGTAGAATTGCTGGCTGAATATAGCTAGTGAATATAGTTTTTGTAATTAGAATGCTTTTGAAGAATTGAAATAAGAAAACGGAAGATCTTGATGTATTACATATTACATCCTAGACTGAAAGTATAAACCATGTAATTACATCCTAGACTGAAAGTATAAACCATGTAAAAAATGTGAAATAAACCTAATCTTTGAAGTTAATCCCACTTTATATTCTTAGAAGTACCTCTCGCTACGCATTAGAGCTACGTCCCAGTTACAGTACTTAAGTAGCACAAAAATACAACGTTGTGACCTTTAGCTCGTGACACATCCAGACGCAGATCTGATTGTGATAAGTGCTTGGATAACAATAAATTCCTTTTTTTGTCCAACTTACTGAGACTGCCGGTAGTACTGTGGTAAAATTTGCTACTTAAATTATCTACTTATGTAGCCTAGCCTTAGCAAAAGGAAAGGCTCGGTCCTCATTCATTTTTCCCTTGGCATATTCCATCGTAATGATAGTATCTCCATATTCTGTCGTATTGATAGTATCTCCATATTCTATCGTATTGATAGTATCTCCATATTCTGTCGTATTGATAGTATCTCCATATTCTATCGTATTGATAGTATCTCCATATTCTATCGTATTGATAGTATCTCCATATTCTATCGTATTGATAGTATCTCCATATTCTATCGTATTGATAGTATCTCCATATTCTATCGTATTGATAGTATCTCCATATTCTATCGTATTGATAGTATCTCCATATTCTATCGTATTGATAGTATCTCCATATTCTATCGTATTGATAGTATCTCCATATTCTATCGTATTGATAGTATCTCCATATTCTATCGTATTGATAGTATCTCCGAATTTTGCTATTCGTTTTTCTACTGCTACAATTTTGCTATTCGTTTTTCCGCTGCTAATTACGTACTATTTCATCAATTTCACTTTATAAACATTTTTATTTCGTATTTAATATTTTTATATTTCGACATTGATTTACAGATATGTTACCCCTCTACAATCTATTCTTCCATAGATTGTCCTATAAATTACTCTTCCTTTGATCTGCAATCTCAGCGGTAGAAGCATTTCTGCTCCAGGCTGCTCTCATTTTGGCTCTCCATTTCAAATTCAAAATTGGCTATTCGAATTTCGATGCTCTCTCTCGCTGTACCAATCGCTCGTCATTTTTATACTGACCTCTGAGAAGCATCTGGTCTTCACCAGACCTAGTAAATATGTGGTGGTGGTGCTGGGATGCTGGGAGCGTTCTGGTGGATTGTAAAGTAGTGTAGCCTGGATAGCAGTAATAGCCTCCGCAGCCACGCAGCCTCCAACATCTTATTTAGTAAATTTAGCAATTCAAACGTTAAAAGTCCAGTTTATAGGTATTTAATCGGTTTTAACAAATATATTATAATCTTTAAAATGTTAACAGTATAACTATAGCTAGGAAACGATTCAAAAAGATAAATAGTTAAACGTTCGCTACCGCGGTCGCGCAGCTCTGCGCTACTGCTCGACTGCCTCACGGTACTGCTCGACTGCCTCACGGTACTGCTCGACTGCCTCACGGTACTGCTCGACTGCCTCACGGTACTGCTCGACTGCCTCACGGTACTGCTCGACTGCCTCACGGTACTGCTCGACTGCCTCACGGTACTGCTCGACTGCCTCACGGTACTGCTCGACTGCCTCACGGTACTGCTCGACTGCCTCACGGTA
>NW_020654646.1:7381-7476 GCF_003589595.1 Hyposmocoma kahamanoa
CGTTTTTTGATGTTTCAAAGTCGTTTTTTGATGTTTCAAAGTCGTTTTTTGATGTTTCAAAGTCGTTTCTTGATGTTTCAAAGTCGTTTCTTGAT
>NW_020654646.1:7486-8269 GCF_003589595.1 Hyposmocoma kahamanoa
TCAAAGTCGTTTCTTGATGTTTCAAAGTCGTTTCTTGATGTTTCAAAGTCGAGATGGATGGCTATAGACACGTTTCCATAATGTTTAGGTATTTCACTGCATCAACATTCCCCTCTACAAAATGCAGACGACCCGAAACGTGCTTTGAGCTTTTTGTTACACCCTGTATGTTAACGTCGTCATTCGTAACGGATAGCCGCGGTAATGTAAATCAGTTAATGTGTACCTTGCACAATAAAATTATGAATGTGATGCATGTACCTTGCACAATAAAATTATGAATGTGATGCATTATATAAAACGAGTACCAGCAAATAACCCATATATGAAAGTACATTTATACTTCTATTCGGTCCTTGGGGTTCTTAATAAAGTACCGTCAGTGCTAAATAATAGAAGATTTGCTTAAACAAATTTGGCATTCACTTCGTCTACTGGCATTCAGTTCCTCTAATGTTTTTCATATATTTAAGTAATCGTTGAACACACGTGTGTCTGCGTCCTATTCCAATCGTAGCCGTAGCCTGACGCGTGTGACGTGAAGAATGACGTGAAGAATGACGTGAAGAATGACGTGAAGAATGACGTGAAGAATGACGTGAAGAATGACGTGAAGAATGACGTGAAGAATGACGTGAAGAATGACGTGAAGAATGACGTCATGAAATGATGTTAAAACTGGTAAAAAATAACCTGTCAATTTGCCAACCTATTAATTTTCCCCCGCGCGACACTTGTATCACATTGCCCATCCCCCCCTCGTATCAGATTGCCCATCCCCCC
>NW_020654646.1:8279-9367 GCF_003589595.1 Hyposmocoma kahamanoa
ATTGCCCATCCCCCCCTCGTATCAGATTGCCCATCCCCCCTCATCTTTAGCTAAATGTGGAAGGGCCGAAGGGGCCAACACAAAATGATGACATTTCGAAATTTGAAAAAGGGTGGATGGATGTGGTGATAGGGTTTTCATTATACCACTAGCAAAAAGGAGACGGTACAGAGCCAAGGGGAAGGGGGAATTGTAATAGTAAATGGTAGGAAAATAAGGAAATATAAAAACGCGTCGACATATAAACGGGGAAGCAGCTTTCGCACCAGTTCAATGAAAAATGGTAATGAAAAGCTCACGAAAAATCAGGCCGTAAATCCCAGTTCAATGAAACAGGATAATGAAAAGCTCACGAACAGTCAGGCCATAAATCCACAAACACTATAGTTGCGCCTGCGAGTCCTGCTCTCGCTATACTCCTGCCGCATCGTAATATGTAATTCAGCAGCTCGCGCTACACTCTTGACACAACGTAATATACAATTCAGCAGCTCGCGCTAGTCTTGACACACCGTAATATGTAATTCAGCAGCTCGCGCTAGTCTTGACACACCGTAATATGTAATTCAGAAGCTCGCGCTACAGTCTTGCCAAATTCAGCACAGGGTTTCGGAAACAATGGAACCCAAAAAATAACATCAACCTTGGCGTCTTAATATATCCTTCAAGGTGACCACGATGTTCAATAATTTGAAAGGGATCTTTTTGCCTAAAAATAAAAAGATTCTCACAAAGACTGCAGCACGCGCAAGCAAGAGGTAGAAACAAAAAAAAGGTAAGGAAAGGAAGGCTTTCTCCTTTTTTTTCTCTTTTTTCAACAAAAATGGTATAAAAACATAAGTACAACATAAGCAACTTCGTTAAACTAAATGATTAATTGCACTTGTTCAAGACTACTAGCTAAGAGGATACACCAGGTGCCTACGTTGCCAAAATTGTTTTCATAATTAGTTCTACATACAAGATGCTAGTTGAACTTTTACCCTTACAGACTAACTACTAAGATACTAACCATCTTATACGTTCTTAATCGTCGTGTATACTGCAGCGACAAACCGTGCCATAACTGACATTAACTGCAGCGACAA
>NW_020654646.1:9377-12486 GCF_003589595.1 Hyposmocoma kahamanoa
GCGACAAACCGTGCCATAACTGACATTAACTGCAGCGACAAACCGTGTCATAACTGGCCTTACTAAAAGTATCTGGTGGGAAGTTACAATCGGCAAAAATAGAATGCATAATTTCGACTGACTTCTGCGAGACGCGCTGCGCTAGCGCGGTGCGGCCGGCGCTGCGCTAGCGCGGTGCGGCCGGCGCTGCGCTAGCGCGGTGCGGCCGGCGCTGCGCTAGCGCGGTGCGGCCGGCGCTGCGCTAGCGCGGTACGGCCGGCAATAAGGTGGGCAACCCGTGGAGCGAGGGTGCGGGGGAAGGCGCGGCTCAGGCGATCCGTGGGGTTTGGCGCGAGACGCTCTCAATGCTGCCGCGTTAACTCAAGTGGATTAAAGACCGCATGCAAGTGGTTTTATTTAACAAGAAACGGTAAATTTGATATTCATCGCAATTTTACGGAAGCTTATTAACGTTGGTCCTCTTTAGAGAGATATTGTAGGATCCGAAGCTATTAAAGTTGACAAGGATGCCCTCCGCAATTTGCTACATTTGGCCAACTTATGAATAATGCAAAACGAAAAATCATTCTTAAAGTCACTTTTAATGTAGAACGCGACACAAAAAGGGATCATTACACGTTGGAAATTTAAGGCCCATTTAGATGAAGAGAGTTTATCGTCTCGAAGATACGATTATCGAAAGAATCCAAAAAACTTTCCTCGTCTAAACATCCGCGATTAGCGACCGTCCACGTGAGCAATAATCGACTCGCCTTTGAATATTGAACGTCTCCGCGTAAACAGAACTAGAAAGCAAAAATCGTATTTCGAGTTTCTGTGCCAGCCGTTTCTACCACGAGTGCAGTGCGCGAGAGTGTTTTGTTTATCACTGCTTTTCTAAAACTAGAATTAATGAAATGAGAACGAAAAAAATTTTGGATTAAGAAAAGTTATAAAAGTTGAAAAAAAAAAAATGTATATTTCTATACAGTGCAATGAACTTAATATTGTCAGCAGTTCCATTTTGATAAGTCCATAGTCAATACCGCAGTAATCACTGAACTCGAATGGCAATTCTCGCATTCAAAACGTCCGGGTTCGAACTGATTTGTACTCTCTCTACTACTACTGATCTCGTTTGACATAATCGTAGACGAGATTATGGTATATTATACTTCTTTCTATGCTGGTATATTATACTTCTTTCTATGCTGGTATATTATACTTCTTTCTATGCTGGTATATTATACTTCTATGCTGGTATATTATACTTCTATGCTGGTATATTATACTTCTATGCTGGTATATTATACTTAATATAATGGTATCGCGCCCTAAACATGTCAGTAAGCCTTTCGGCCACTCGCCAATGTTTCCTCAAGCACAGATCCGAACTGTCGTACTTAACAAAATTCGGTGCTATCGATGATGAGCCAATCAGGAAATAGTTGGGAGTGAGAACCTCAGGGTAAAACGGGTCCCTCAAAACGTGTGTGATGGGGCGACTATTGACTAACGCCTCCACCTCAGCTAGTAAAGTAAGTAAAGTTAGTAAAGTTTCCGAGTGCGGTGCACGCTCTTTTAATACTACTTTTAGTGATAATTTAACTGTACGGATCATCCGTTCCCAAGATCCGCCCATCTCAGGCGCACCAGTCTACGCCGCGGATGGCTCCAGCTTCACGAACTGCCTCCCGATCTAGCTCAGAGATACTACGCTTGAGCTTCGCATCTGCACCTCGAGGTTAGTGCCGTTATCGGAGATTATCAATTGCGGCATACCACGACGAGCGGCCATGCGCCTCAGAGCCATGATGGTTGAATCAGTAGTAAGATTTTGTGTTACCTCACAGTGACCTCAAGTGGTCCAAAAAAATCGACTCCAGTATAACTGAAGGGACGCCTATTGTGTTGTAGTCTTATGTCCGGCAGGTCAGCCATACGTTGAGGCTGTGGCGTTACACGTCTGTATCGACAATATAAACAACGAGACGCGATCGTGCGAACGGTTGGTCTGAGCTTTAAAATCCAAAAACGTTGCCGTAAATTATTTACGACGAGCTCGTTCGCGCCATGAAGTGCTTGCCTGTGAAAATATTCTACTAGCAAAGGCGCGATCCTGTGCTGTCCATCCAGGATGGCCGTGGATGGTCGTGCTGCACGCCCACAACAGTGTCAATGCGACCGCTAACACGCAAGATGCCACTTTCATCAATGTACGGCGTAAGCTGCAATAAACGGCTATTAGTTGGTAGCAGTTTATTATGTTTTCAACAGGTAATTTCTATGCCAAAGGAATCAGGTTGACACTTAAGGAATCAGGTTGACACTTTTTTATAAGTAGGTATTCTACCTCCTTCATCAGAAGAATGTCAAGTGCACAATCTTTACGTTGACATTTTTTGATGAGCAATAAAACCCTTGCAGTAGCGCGCACGAGCGTAATCCAACTCGAAATATTATCTTCGTTAGGTTAAGATAATACTGAATTACTACCGATTACCAAGTGTACAGTACGCTCTTCACACTTCGCATCCTCTAGTGATTTAGTGAATCTATGTAATCCTTGGGCCACTGTTCCTCTGAATGCCACAAGAAAGAAGTACCTTGAAACCAGTCACTAGGGTATACCAGTGAGGGAGCGTCGTCTCGTGTGGCCACGTCTGCTGCGTTCATCGCAGTTGGCACGTGACACCATTCGCTCGACTTGGACAACTCGTCAATTTCGCCCAAACGGTGGGCTACGAAAGGTTTATAATTGCGAGGATCGCTACGTATCCATTGCAAAACAGTACTAGAATCCGTCCAAAGGTAACGTTTTCCAGGCTGAATATCCTTGTGCTCGCGTTGTATAGGGTAAGGAAGGGTATTGCCGGTCACTTAAGGAAAGATCGTTATCATTTAGCAAAAAATCAACATTTATTTAAGAAACTAGTCACAAACCAAACTTTAATTATTTCTCTAACATAATCACAGCAATTGAGATCAAGATTAATAGACAATTTGGCATATTCAAAATTTAAAAAAAAAGTATATTTGACCAGTATTAAACACATTGGGAGGTAATGCCGGTCGCCAGGTAGATAGATATATGACTGCTATGATTATCTAAAATCAGTAATACTGGTTC
>NW_020654647.1:0-10212 GCF_003589595.1 Hyposmocoma kahamanoa
AACTATGTAACTTGCAATAAACGTATTAAACCCTCAACGATATACCGACTGGGTAAAGTTTCAGTTATATTAACAGTCCAGAATTTGTTACATCTTTTTATATTAGAAATTACGACCAATCATTATTAAGATTTCATAGTGTTTATCATTTATTTATGTGCATGTGTAACTGCACCTCTGTCGCCACGAGTCTTAAAGCACTTCCATTGTTTTTTTTTCTTCCGAGTGCCCAGCAGTGAGTTTACTAGGCATGTGATACAGCAGAGTTTTCTGGTATACAGACATAAGATACAGCTGGATTCAAACATGTACAGACAAGAACACCGAAAGCTCAAGTGAAAAAAGTTGCGGTAGACATATAGTAGGCACACAGACACGAGCCATTCGGAGTCCATAATTTATTCATTGCGCTTCCGTCGTTTTCCTCTCGTGGATATTACAAACCCGCGCCGTACGTTTATATATATAATGAGAGGCCAGATTAACAGACAAGTATTGTTTTAATATATAGAGCTCCTTGTGAAAGTGTTCATCCGCCAAGCAGTAATGTCGGCATTACTGCGTTCCGGTTTTGAAGGGTAAGGGTGCTGGTGAAATTACAGGCTCATGGGACTTGTCAACTTATGTCTCAGATTGACGGGCGTATCTTTGCGATTTAAAGCTCTGAGTGGGACTGCAACCAGGCGCACGACTTGTTCGTCCCGCCATTTAATATTATAAAAAGAAATTCAATACAGGTAGCAAAGAACTAATTGTTCAATAAATCGTCATTAGAATTGTAAATATGGACTTAATTTACCTTGAAATGGTACATATACCTTACGTTCATTTATATAAGAGCGTTATTGTGAGCGCAAAAAGGTCGTAAATAAATTGTGCTCTCTGAAGCATTAACCAAAATTCAATATTTATCGAGTAGCTTCCCTCAATGTCCTCTCTCGTACGTTCGCTCGTCAACTGTTTACATAGCCCCTTGATGGGCGCCACACAGTCTGCGGCGCGGCTGAACGCGAGCAGTGTATTTATAGATGTAGTTTGTATGTATATTGGTACCTCCATGGCCTCCTCCAGTTAACAGAAATAGAAAAAGAAAGTAATTAAAATAAAAGATTAAATTTATATTATTGTTGTTGGGAGAGCAATTTGTTGAACGCGTTAATATATACAGACTGAATTCACAGGGGTACCTAACTAAAAATAAAAGTATTAAAGTTATTGTTAGTAATTAAAGTCTTTGCAAAAGAAGTCCGTTATCTACCCAGGATGCTGCGAGAGGCCATTGAAATTAAAAAACGTCCTAATTTCAACAGGGAAGATGGTTTCTCCGTACCACCAGTTTGGGATCCAGTATTTCCTCTAATGAAAAATCCCAGACATAAGACTGCAGTACTAATTAATATGTTTTAGTTTATTCTAATTTCTATTAATAATTAATAATAAATTAAACTTAATAAAAATTCATTCAATAAAATTATTTGTAAAACTTAATGTAGCGTAAATTGGAATGTTTTCTTTGTAAAATTAAAAATAAGGTATTTAATTAATAACTATTGTAACTATAGTGAAAAAATAGGGTGGTTTGCATTAATATTAGACATAACTGGTTGAAGACTGTACCACCTCAGTCAACCGTGACCATGGGACCTGTAAAGGGCCCGAAACGTCGGTTTGTTTGAAAAAACAAATATACGCGATTTAAATCCGGAAAAATAGTTTCATTTCCTAAAAGTATTAAAGTTTAATTTTCTCTTTCTCTTCGCAACGCTCATACAAAATTTTTGAGTTTTATGTTTGGCGCCCAACGCGGGGCTTAGTTGATTAAACCTCTTTATGACGTCTCTAATATATCATGTTCTCGTAACGTGTTAGGTTAGACAAGGCTAAGGTTTCCAATGAAACAAAACTACATGTGATTTATTTCTGATATTTGTTTTTTAGTAAACTTTTGCTATTACTTTTACATGCCATGCCATTGTCATTGTCAGATGTTCCATGGGTTTGTAGGGGAAATTAAGAAAGTAAAACAAATAAGAATGCCGTATTAAGATAGTGTCGGTTTAATTAGAAAGAACCTTCTTAATAAATAATATTAGAAAAAAGACTTGAATATCCGCCATTTAAGCGGCTCCGCGTTGGGTTCAAAACATCGTACTCAAGGATCTTATATGAGCTCCGTGTACCAAATGGAATTTATAAAAGTGCTCCTTTCCAGTTTCATTTTCTTTACAAAGATCGATCGCATTACTCTTATACCGTACCTTAGTCGAGTGGGCTTCTGTAAACGACCTTTTGAAGTCTTGTTCATTTCTGCAAATTTTCCAGAATTTATTTCAAGGGTACATTTTGATTATTAAATAATTACGTACATCTTCATCAGCCCATTATTCGTGTTATTGGTGGGCACGGGTTTCCTTTTATAAGAGAGTTTAGGTCACCACACTACCTCAATTCGGGTTGGTTGCCGACAACCTCGCAGGACTATATTACTAACATCTTAAACAACAACGTTTATTCCATGGCTTTTTTCAAAACATAATAAATTTACCAAAAATGTTCACTTTTAGTTCACTAAGAATCCGCTAGATGGCATTGACCCATTTGGCATTATTTCTGAATCGCGGTGTTAAGATTTTCCCTCGAATGGTGAGTACTCGAACACCATTTTGTTATGTGGACAGAAATCGGAAAATACCAAGAGTTAGTAGTTAGGTTAACCAGGAGTTCAGTCCATTCTTGGGAACTGCTATCGGGACATTCTGATATTGCGTACGCTCAAATAGGGTGAAATTCAACATCTCGCGGAACAATTTCCAGGAGTCGAGTCCCTTCTTGGGAACAACTGCGCGGACCTCCCGCATATAGGGCGAAATTGTATTGGCGTCATACAAAGTGAAAAATAGATCTTCTATCAACAACTTGGAGTTTTCACTTGCCTGGAGCTGCGTAGCCTCATCTCACGAAAGAGAGAACTTCCCTCCTTTACATTTTGAAATTTTAGTTGCTACTACGAGTATCTGACACTTTTTAGATCTGTATTCGGTCGTACAAGCGTCCTCCCCGACTACCCCAATTTTCCTTTGTTACCGCATAAACTTATTGCAGCTTAGAGCGATCTATTTAAATATTTTTGTTTCTGCACAAAAGTAAAATCTGATGAAAACCGTGGAAAAAAAAGTTGTTGTGATGTTACTAATATTATAGTCTTGGGAGGTTGCTTGTTAGTATTTTACAAAATAGCTCTGTATTTTTCGTGTATTTCATGACCTTAAATGCAAGTATTTCAGTGGATATTATTAGAGATAAAAAGATATAGTTCTTATGGCTGAGACCTTGGGAGACTTGAACACAATGCTCAAAGATCTCAGTAGTGGTTCCCAAAGAGTGGGTCTTAAGATGAACATGGACAAGACGAAGATCATCTGGAATGCCCATGTTATACACGCCACAGTTAAAATTGGGTCCATCTACCGCAGTGCTCCTCAGATCTTTGCGATTTAAAACAGAGCGATGAGTAGCACTGCCCTTGTTACCGTGCCACTTATCTGTCTCACTCATCCATTGTTACCGTTACTTGATATTATAAATTAAAAAAGGGTAAAGCAGAATTAAATCGTGCAATTCCAATGTGCTAGAATCGGCTTTAGGCTGGTATAGCATTTCTATTATTATTTCTGTCTATACCTTGTGTAGCGATCACCAATGTTATTCCCAAGAGAGTCCCAAATTGCCCCCCACGTTTACGGCAGATATTTTTATAGCCGCTCGTTACCTGTAGAGCGGCAATTTCATCCCAGCAAGCGTGCGGCAGCGACATTGCGGTGCGCGGGGAGCGTGGCCATGGCAACCGGGGTTAAGGCCGGTCTGGCATTTTCATACACGCCTTAGATACAGTACACAGGTACTTGCTAATCCCGTTGTCTTTAATTTGATCATTTAGTCCTTTTGCATTTATGTATAACTAGTTGTTGCCCGCGACTTCGGCCGCGTAAAATTTTTACATGCATTATTATCTACTACGAAAACACAAATTAAAAATATTCCAGTTTTCAAAATGTAAGGAATACAATTTTCTATAGAAAAGGTTTTTTAAAATACTTTGATACCCTAACTTACCGCTTTTTAAGGGTTGTTTTTGAAGAAAAAAAACAAGTATTTATTTTTCTATGTGCTTGTTGCAGATTTTTGTTTTTGTTTTTTAACAAACCATCTTGGTACTTGGTACTTGGTGCAACGGGCTGATATCCGCAACTCGACGACAAAGCGCCTATTTTGCGTGTGGTGGGTGCAGGGTCCTACTCGTGCCACCCAAGCTCCTCCAGGAATCTCAGCAGCCTCCTTGGTTTGCTGAAGACTTCGGGGAGCGACCTTGGCACTCCAAGGTATTTTGCCCTGTAGTTGGCCACGCCGGAGCACTGAAGTAGGATGTGCGCAGCCGTTTCCTCCCCCTCCATGCACGCTCTGCATAGAGGGCTGTCTGTGATACCTAAATTGAAAAGGTGTTTATTGTATGGACCATGATCCGTTAGCGCGGCAGTTAGAGTGCGAAGCTCTTGCCTTTTAAGTTTAATTAGTATTCGAGATAGACTGGCGTTGAGCGTTGGGAGTGCTTCCCTCGCCTGTCTACAAACCGTAAGGGTGGTCCATGTATTATTATGTAAAGATTTTGTACCTTTGTGTATAGTTGTTCTGGACCATTGGCAGGGGAGGGACACTATCGGTTCTGGTCCTACAGCGTCCGTCTCCGACCCTTTCCTGGCTAGTTCATCTGCTGCGTCATTGCCACGTGAGCCGCTGTGTCCTTTAATCCACTGAAGAGTTACGTGGTTTTGTATACATACCTCCATGAGTGCTTGATGGCATTCGTAAATGAGCCCTGAGTTTATGTCATAGCTATTCAGTGCTTGAAGTACTGACATACTGTCAGAGAGTATTCGAATGGAGTAGTTCTTTACTCTTCTCGCTATGATTGCTTCTGCCGCCAACTTGATGCCCATGCATTCAGCCTGGAATACTGTGTTGTTTAACAAACCATCCATCAGGGTCTCGGCCAAAGTTGACACGGTGTGGTTCTAGAACGATTGGTTAACATCGCGTATATAACCGAAATGTAATTTAATTTGTTTGAAAACTATTCTGCCAAATCATTGCTTTGACAACTGCGCACCGATTGCCCAGCTCGAATTCGAAACAATTGACTGGTGTCGTCAATTGTTTCTCTTTAAATCGATCAGTTTAACTTGAGCTGTGCTGTACTGGACGAAAATTGAAAAAGAAGCTACTAGAGGATGAGCTAGACATCCTCCGGTCCCTCCGGCCGCGTAGGAATCTGGAAACTGGAGAGATGCCGTTCATTCGGCTTCGGGAAGTGAGTGTGCCTTACAGCTCCGCCACCAATGAGGAGATTTGGTCGGCTTAGAGTCGGCGGCTCAGCGGTGGCAACCATTAGATATGTGGTGAGCGACGGGAAGTGGTCGTGCCTACAGCTACCTATCTGGAAAATAGGGAAGGTGCTGTACGTGCACCCGGGGCGACTCACCTAAGGCACTAGCCTTACAGAGAACCGGATGAAGTATGTCCAAACGTGCTGATCCGGGGTTAGTATCTGACTTAGATGGTCCGCGAGCGAGCTCGCACAGGTCATAGTGCCCTTCCCGCATAAGAAGAGGTTGATACCCCTCCCTAGCAACCATAAACAAAACTTATGTAGGATATGATATATTTGTTCCGTCACTTGATAAGATAATAAACTATATAGTCATCAGTACAGAGTACTAAAAAAACCGACCTCAAAAGTACGTGGAATTACGTCTATTTGCTAAGTTTTATTGAAATATCCCCTAGTTCGCCACTATACAGAACTTGACACTGAAGATAATAAAAATAGGTTCTCACTACGACACTACACAAAGTATATTGTCTATATAAGTATATTAAACTTTCAAAACTTTTTTTTTCTTTTAATAATATTGTTTACTATTTAAGTAAATACATAGATACGAGTCTAGCCCTTCGCGGACTACTTTTTTTAATTCACTAATTTATTTGCACGTGGTGTTCATCTGTTAAAAATTGTGCAATTAGTATAATAAACCCTAGAATAGAAAGCACTCATAATGTATTTGTTGTAACAATTGTTGATGAACCTTAATAAATAAATAAAAAAATAAAATAAATATTGAGATAAAAACGCCTTGAATTGGAGCAATAGCAAAATCAACCATTAAAGTAATTGCTCCTAAATTAAAGTTAGGCGCTATTTATAAAAATGAATCTTCATGCGTGAACAGCCACCCTTCGAGGTGGATGATTTTCTTCAAAATGAAATGGAAGTACCCCAACAAAAAAGATTCATGAAAATCGGTTCACAAATACCGGACTTATTGCGTAACATACATACAAAAAAAAAGAACTTACAGTCGAATTGAGAACCTACTCCTTTTTTGAAGTCGCTTAAAAAGAATCTTCAGCTTGGATCTGGCTACAACATTTATCAATTTATTCCAGTACAGAAAATTAGGATATTCCATTATTGTGAAGAATAACTGTGTAATATCGTTGCTTTTAACAAACAACACAGCTTAAGTATTTGGAGCAAATTTGAAGGAGAGTGAAATGCATAATATTATTGCATACTAGATTTTTTAATGCATTATTGGTAATAAGTGCTCTATTTATTTTTTAACACAAAATTATATTTATAACACAAAATTGTGTATGAGTTGGTTGTACAATTTTTATTGCTATTCCCGTTTTATTTGCACTTGATTAACGTTCAAAATCGCCAATTTGTGACTTAAGCGGTGTTATCTGCTAAGCGACGACATGCTTCCTGCATCAAAATTAATTTCGTAATATTACTTACATAGTTAAAAAAAACACGCCTCACCAGCCCGCTTGCTAATTAATGAACTTGGCAATCAACCCGCACAATCTGCACCGGGCTGTTTGTGATTATACCTACTGAAAATGTTTTGACCCCAATACGTGAAATGCGCGCTTTATTAAAAAGAGGCTTTTTTTGTTTATTTACTTAGGATAATGAATAAAACAAACGTACAAGTACATTTGAGATTACACTATAACATGGCATAATAACTCAAGAAGACTGCAGTACAGATCATAACTATGAATAACCTCAGTATAGAGTACTAAAAAACTGAGCTTAAAAGTTTATGGAATTACATATAATTTGACAAATTTTATTGAAATCGGTTACCGGATAGTGCGCAAAACCGGATACATCTCCTAGTTTGTTATTATGCGGGACTTAACACAGGAGATAATATAAAATAGATAAAAATCGATGCTCACCACTTAAAGTACATTGAGAGAAATACGCCTACAATTCGAGCATAGCAAAATCAACCATTAAAATAATTGCTCTTTATAAAATTTAGGCGCTGTTTATAAAAATAAGTCTTCATGCATCAACAGCCACTTTTAGAGGTGGATCATTTGCTTCCAAATTAAATGGGACCACGACTGTGGTACCCTCTTTAGAACAAAAAAGAATCATTAAAATCAGTCCACAAATGCCGGACATATCGCGTAACATGCATACAAAAAAACATACACACTTTTTTAAAGGCGGTTAAAAAGGTCATAATTCCGTCATATATCCAGGTGGAGCTGATTAATATTAAGTAGTTTATATTTTTATATTGCAAAAACGAGCGATTCGTTCTGTGTACCGTCTAGGCTCTCGGGTATCTCTCAGAGAAAAGTTTAAGGAGACTGGTATCATGACTGTGGCATCACAGTACATTTACTTAAATATTTTATATGCCCGTAAAAATACACATAATTTCAATAAGAAAGAAGATATCCATAATATTAACCTTAGAGCTAAGTCCAAACTCATGGTACCACGATTTCGTTTAACCAAGGTAAACAACTCGTTTATGGGGAGCTGTATACGTTTTTACAAGAAGATTCCGGAGCATATAATATATTAAGTTTATCATTTCCTAAGTTTAAAAACTACATTAAAAATATTTTGATCGAAAAATCATATTACAAAATTGAAGATTACGTGTTAGATAAAGATGTATGGAAAGACGACAAGGCTCCAGAATCCACACAAATTTGATTCAAAGTGTATTCCATAGCATTTAAGTTTATTTGAAAAGAGCAATCCCTAGAGTTTCTTGCTCGTTCTTCTCAGGGAGGTCAGCGTAGTGAACGAGCAGTAGCTTAAATGTGACGTTTTCAAGTGTAAATTTATTTTACCTATGGAATAAATAATCTTTGACTTTGACTATGTAAATGGCCGTGGATACCAATCAATTCATCTTTAATATGATATATAAGTAGTCAAATTTTCCCTTGTACAAGGAAAATAAAATGAAGTTATCTACCTTTATAACTTATCTAGTTAGACTTTCGTCGAGGGTCGAGAGAGTTCGGTACGGTGGGTAGCAGATTTAAGTTTTCCCGCGTTTTGCTACGCTCGACCTCCGCCTGTACACCCCTCGCGAGTTCCAAGTTCGTTCAATGAAATGATGAAAGTAAATATCAGACTTTTATTTTTGGGTGTACGTCGTAAACAACACGCGTGCGTGACGTAGTAACGTGACAACGACGTGACGGGTAAAGGGAAATTACGCGCCTTGTTAGCATTTCCTAAACCTTTCACAACCCTCGTAAAAATGTATTATGGAAATAATTAACATATAGCTTACACGCTTAAGTGATTATGTCAAAATTACGGGTGGAAATTTTTATATTTTTGCGATTTCTTTTTGTTTTAAAAAAAAAGACAAAGAAAGATAGAAACATTTATTCGGCTATTACAAATAAAAATACAAATAATAATAATCTGAATTTAAATTAAATAATAAACAAATTTAAAAAAATATTACTAAATGCATAATAATAGCCGAAAAGGCTAATCAGCTCAGCTTAAAGCTGCCACAGCCTTGATTTTCAGCTGGAGCCTGAAAGGAGGTAGATGGCCATGCCTATTTGACAAAAACTGAAAAGTATAACAGGTATTTGATCTGTAACCTAAACATTTAAAGCAACAATACCCAATTTAGAATAAAATTATTACAGTAAGCAGTGGGCTCTTAAACAATATAAAGTTATAAAATTAATAATAATAAGAATGAATGATGTCTGAGTCATAATAATACTAAAATATAAAAAAATAAAGAACACAATTATCAACCCCTCTTACGTAATGTATCGTAAATCATAAAAATACTGCATTGTATCATAATATTTTTTTCTTATAAAAAAACTATCCTCAAAAATTTGTGGAATTACATCTATTTGCCAAGTTCTATTGAAATCGGTTAACGGTAAGTGGGTGAAGTCCAATAAACCGGGTTCATCCCCTAATTTATCTCCATTAGAAGTGGAATATAATAAGACCACTACTGGGGTACCCCCTTTTCAACAGAAAAGAATCATCGAAATTGGTTCACAAATATGTCGCGAAAACGTAATCAAATCAAATAAAAAATCATCTTAAAATCAGGATCACTCTCTTTACAAGAATAGCATGAAAGCCATCCGTGTGAACATGCCTTATGCGCTGCAGTGCTGGCAACACCAGCATCACTCTAAACGCGTTGTTCTGCTGAATGCGCAGGGCGTCACTTATCTTCTGCGAACAAATTGACCCACAGATTACACGTATGTACTTATTTTCATTTTTTATTTTATTTATTTAGGACAACCTACAAGTCATACACTTAATACATACAATTTTGATTATACAATTAAAATCAAATAGTGCTAAAGCGTTGACTCAATTCAAAATTTGCCACCACATGCAACAGTCAAACACAGTTAATTATTTATAAACATAATATATACAGTTATTTACTTTAAGTTAACTGCCTCTGTGGCCGAACGGTTACCATGCCGGACTGCCACGCAGAGGTCTCAGGTTCGATTCCCGGGCCGGGAGAAATATTTGTATGGCCTACATTTGTTTCTCTCGTGAGTTTGGGTGTAATTTGTGGTTGTCTATGTGTGTGTCCATGGTACCCGCGACACAGGGTTTCCCTAGTGCGGGGCTATGTTGAGTGTGTGCGTTATAGTTATTCACACTTTTTTATATAACATGTAGTACAATATATAATTTTAAATACTAAATATAAAAAGACATGATAAACATTACAAATAGGAAGAAAGTAAGATGTTAACAAACGTAAATAAAAATTACTTGTGCAACTATAATTAATGCATTACAAACATTGACTT
>NW_020654648.1:0-11573 GCF_003589595.1 Hyposmocoma kahamanoa
TTCCGTGGCTTAGTATCAACTTTAGTTGAGTTAGGATTCAATTATAAGCATAATAAAACTTGTCCGGGAGTTCAATTTATTTTAATCGTATTAACTTCATTATCTGTATACTATGTCATTTCTTTGTTTAATAAATTATATCGTACCTATGTGAAATAAAAGACAAAACACTTCAAATCCCCTTTCATTGTATAAGATCTCAAAAGACAAGCTTACAAATATTTGCAAACGTGCGTTAATGCAGTAAAATTCAAATTTGCTCGCCGTAACTTGAAAAGGCGCGAGTGATACGGATTAAACAAAGCCCTTATACTGTACGTTATGTTCCAACAGCAAGTCTTTTTTTAGAAAAAAATAAGATGTGTAGAATATTACATCGTTAAAGTGACGGATCGTGAATAAATGAAACAAGCGCTTGATCGTGCTGGATGGCAATAACCATAAGAGATTTTTATCCAGCAGTGAGTGAATTCGGGATGTCTACATATAGATGATAAAGAATATGATAAAGAAGAAGAAATGAATATTATAGGCAATTGGGCTTCTTCAGCTCTCATATAGAAACCTACAGCGGATCACACGAAAACGGATTTCGTTTTGTATAAGTTTGTTGCATACTTGCACTACACATGACCACCGTGTGAAGTCCCATTAAAACCTACTTTATCTATCTATCTATATATTTATCTATTTTAATTTTGCTTTCAGAAGAAATTATATCATTAACGTAAAATAACAGATCACCCTTTTCTAAGATCCTTCTAATCCTCCTAAGGAAGATCATAAGATAAGATCCTTTTCAAAGAAAAGATGTTTTAATAGCAGTAAAGCTCCTTATGAAAGAGTTCCAGGGTATAGTCCTTACCCTTTTCTGTCGCCAAGCAGTAATTTGAGCATTACTGTGTTCTGGTCTTAAAGTGTACTGTTAAAATTACAGACACAGTCAACTTATATCGCAGGGTGACAGGCGTAGTGCCAGTGCCTCTCAGATCCTTGCGATTTCAAGCTCTCAATGGCACTGGAACATATATCGACAGGCATGTCGCTTACCACCAGGCGCACGACTTGTTAGTGCCGTCGTCAGGCGAGTGGACTGTATATCAAGAGGTGCACTATAATGGAAACACTTTGGTAAATTAAACATGTTTAATGAAATCGATAGAAAATACGATATTGAAAATAAACCGAAACAGGCAGCTTAAGAAAAAGCAACTGCCAAAATTTAGAAAAGAAATACAGGCGAAAAGTAAGACAATACTACTTAACTTCATAAAAGGAATATAAAAAAAACTATAAATTACGAAGGAGGTTAAGTCCCAGCTGGTCGCCAACAATGAACGTGGAATACCCGTAAGAATATGTATTACATTTATAAAGAATAAACTCTGCAGCTAATGTCTATTTACTATATGGGCAACCCCAAGAGTTTCTTACTCATTTTTTTCAGGGGAATTAGAGCCTGACCAATGAGGGGCTACAGTTAAATCAATGTACAGATTTCAAGTGTAATTTGCTTACTTATGAAATAAAGATTGATTTTAAATTGCAGCGGTCCGTCGTTGTAGATCGTTGTAGGAGATAATTTGTTTTAACATTAAATAGTTTCAAAACAAAACATAATAATAATTCCATTTTAAATTTAGCCATCTTCATTCACACGGTTGTTGGAGAATTCGTATTATGTGAAACAAATGTGTGACCCATTTGAAATTTACGAGTCGACTTAAATATAGCTTGGGTCAGCGATTCGCAGCACTTGGTACTTGATATAATGACACTGATATGGAGGAGGCTTAGTTCGACATAATATCCACAGATGGCGTTGTGGCGTTAGATTTAAGCTTTACAATTTATCGCCGAACTCTAACAAGTAGAACAAAGAATGTATTGACCAATTCAATGTGTACAATGCCTACTACACCACAATGGAAGTTGTTTACCGAGCGGGTTATACTTACCGTACGAGTAAGTTTTAACCCCTTTTTGTAAAGAATCAATGAAGCTTCGCCCGGGTTTTGTCAGACCGGGTCTTTATCACACCTCTAAATTTAATTACAATAATCAATAGGACAAATAAATATAATGATTATTACATAAACACACTTAAAGGATGCACCACATTTGTCGATACCGAAACGGTTTGAGCCGAACGAAAAGGACATTGTGCGTTTTTCCTGTATCTAGTTGCGTCGTCCGCGAGTTTTTCGCTCTTGTTGCTCGCGTTAAAGCTTTTTCAGGTCGGCTCAAGCCGATTCCGATTCGAAAAGTCTGGTGATTTCCTAAACATTGAAATAAGGAATATCGGGAAGGTAGTACATTACAATATACTTTCATATTGAACTTTTAGACTTACTTTTATATTGTATTTATATTGTACTTAGCAGCACTAGAGCTCCATGTGAAGGAGTTCACAAAGGGAAGTACTGTCACCTTACCTATTTCTGCCGCCAAGAAGTAATGTGAGCATTACTGCGTTCCGGTTTGGAAGGGTAAGGGTGAAATTACGGGCGCCTGGAACTTGTCAACTTATGTCTCTGGGTAACGGGCGCAGTGGCAGTGACTCTAAAATCTTTGCGATTTAAAACACTGAGTGGCACTGCAACTGTTATAGATAGGCATGTCACCTATCACCAGGTGCACGACCTGTTCGCCCCGTCACTTGGTATTATAAAAAATGAGGTGTTAAACAAACTTAACCTGTAACCTGAAAGCTGTAAAATTCATTTTGGTATGCCTTTCTTGTTGCATCATTAGTGAATGAGGTTTTAAGAAACATTTCAAGCCAGTTTAATCTTTGATTACAATATTACATAAATATAAATTTCAACCAAAACTGTAATAATTAATTTTACAAGAATACAAGATATTTATTCGCTGAAAAAATGTAGTTAACAATGCAGGTCTTATAAGCATGGCGTAAAAAAACTACATAAATAAACATTTAACCAGAAAATAAGAAGTCAAAAATATAACATACAATGGTTAAATTTTTACATTTTATGTTATCAAGTAAAAAATCATCAATATTGTAATAGCATTGAGTAACTAACAAATTATCCTAATTCTTCTTTAACAGCATCCGGCAATTTATTAAATAATTTTGGGTGCTAATACGAACATCGTTCTACCGTAAAATTTCAAATTAGGGCGTTGTTTGGGCCGTATTTCTATTATATCACTTATGTTTATAGGATATCTAGTTTTGACTACATTAAGGTTGCTTACTTTTGTATCGCATAAACACAGGCCTCGTAAATAACATCGATGGTAGGGTTAATATCTTCAGTTTCCTAAAGTAAGTTACACAACTCTCTCGCTGACCTACACCAAACATGACCCTGACACATTACATTTTAGTTGCTTAATTCTTGGATTTGAACTTGCTGTAAATATGTTACACTGTGCCTTTTAAATTTTCACATCCTGAGAAAGGAGCCAGGTGTGAGAATTACGACGCATAAAAGGCCTGAATAAAATGGGCCTAAATATTGGAGATAAACTTAATATTGTTAATTTTAATTAAATGAATTACTAATTTTTGACAAAGATCCCTTTTGTTACTTTGAAAAATAGCCTGACAATTACGTAAATTATGTGCTAAATATCAGGGTAATTTCTTAAATGCCAACACACCCTTGATATGTTCAAGTTATACCTACGTCAAATGTTTTTATCACATGGAAGTCTTACAAATTATACGATGAAAATCATAGGTTCCCAAACTTTTTCACTTAAGCAAGATAAAAAAAATTAAGACACGTATTTTTTAAAATAACTTAATACAAAAAATCACAAGGAAGGAAAGTATGTTTAATTTTGTAATGTAATTTTTGTAAATAATTCTGTTCTTTTTATCAAATACGGTAGCACCCCTTTGGACAGCATTAACGCCCCGCAATTGCTTCCGAGGCCCCTACCGCCTCACTCGGAGACTTCAGCGCCCACTGGGGGATTGTAGGAACACTTTGGGAAACTATTATTTAAATGAGAAAAATTATAAATGTATACGTCTCCTATTTAAGCATAAACAAATAATTGACTGCATTTTTAGAATCTCATTGGCGAAATCTTTAAAACTCTATCCTGAAAAGTTGCCACTTTGCAGATGTGATCTTATTACAGCAACAATGCGACATGGTTTTTAGCAAATTGGAGGTTGTGGGAAAACAGTTTGTGGATGCCACGGACTGTGGCGGCAAATACCTGTGACATTAATTTCTGTGTTATGCATCTTTGTGAATATTAAATAGCTTACCTTTCGCTAATGGTCAAGAGTATATACAACGTCAAACGGGTTCCACTGAAGATTTGTTTTCTAATATCAAAAAGGGTAAATTTACAGGCTTATGGACCCAACAGTATGTCTCACTAGGGTGAAAGCACACAGTTCAGTGCCGAACCTTAAAGTGATAAAAATAGGACTAAATCTTCTCAAACACTTGAGGACCATTCGGTACCGTATAAATGCTACAGCGGCAGAAAGCACTAACAATTCTAAATATATGGGATGACTTTATACTATTGAAGTAAACAAAACGATAGCGCGTTTCAGAGTATAACTAATGCCATCTAGCAGTGGCGTGATGGAACTAATTGCGTGTTAAAGTAGTGCTTGTTACAAGTGTAGTGTGATTTCATGCTGAAACCAAATTTCTTAAATTATGAATATAAATAACACCCTAACAAACTTTGGATAAATTACTGTTTATGATTTTTATGATTATAAGCACAAGTAAAAGTAATCGTTACCGCGTGCGCCTTCGGCGACATGTCACGACAACATTGACTATGAAAACGCAACGAAATGTTGCTTTAAGAATATACTCTAGAATTTAGAATATTAATCTGAATAGCAAACTACTTCTTGTTTTGTTTAAGAATATATTTTCTTAAAATACACCCAAGAAATTTTGAATTCATTTAAGATTATTTAAATTTCATGTAAGAGGTAAAAATTTCTTGATGTAAGTAATGTCCAATTAATTGATTAGAAATGAAATAAAATCTTGAAGTGAATGTATTTGTCTAAAAGTTAGAATAAAGTTAAGAGTAAAATTGTGTTAGAAAAAGATTAGCAGTATTTTTGTAATGTCAATATTTAAGTATTTTTAATAAATATTTTGAGAAATTTCTCTTTATTATTAGTAGAAATCCTTTTTTTTCTGTGTAACCTTTCGAAAACGTATAAAGTCCCTATTCCACATTACACCAACGTGGTACACTACGGCCTAAACCTTGTACTTGTAGGAAAGCCGGCTTATAATAAGTCTTCTTCTTATTCTTATCGTTATAACATACACTGTATTATCGTGACCCAGAACTTAGATCCGCTGTTACCACCACAAGCAGACGCCATGCTGATTTGTGCATGGAATATGTATGCCATCGTGACGAAAGGATTTGCCTATCAGCGTAAGTCACTCGCCGATTGTTCCCTGGATACGCCTGGGTTGGCGAATATAATATTAGGTGATAAGTGATAAATGATAGGTGATAAAAGTTCCGTCCGACCCTTCCCTCTTTAGCGCGGGAACGTTGGCAGAAGTCAAGATGGCCGGGGGCGTCGCAGTGTTGAATCAGCGGGATCCCTCGGCACCCACAACACCTGGCCAAGAGTATTGTAAGAGTATTGGTATGCCCTCCAACGGAGGGTCAGTCCCACATGACTCTCGAGCCTATGCATAAAGCATTTCCCCCCGTTAAAACATAAAGATAGATAGATACGTGTCAGTTCTTATCTGGACGAACTCTTTCACAAGGAGCCCTACTATTATACAAGAAACTGATCAATGATTACTGTTCACCTTCACTTCGAGTGCATTATATATCCGTCAGAATGTAAATATCCCGTGTGAATTACAAATCAGGCCTTTGTCTCCCGTACCTTATAAACACCGGCTTCTTTTAACTTGTCAGTTCACTCACGTCTTTCCAACGTTATACTCTTCGCAAAATTTACCCATAAACACTTTTAATAATAAAATGCATATGTACACCAATTTGCGAAAACAAAATTCTAAACAACATTCAAAATTCTTACACAAATAAACACAGCTGTACCCATCTTAGAACCTTCTTAGCAAGAAACATAATTTTATGCAAAACAATTTGTTAGCAAACATTAAGAGTTGGGAGGTTCGGGAATAAACAAAGCCACAGGTGTGGAAGGTACGAAATTAAATACTCAGTACTGCTGTGGGGTACGTTTAGAATTAAGCCGATTATTCGTCGGAACTTGACAGATGTAAAGCATGCTAAGACGTTTCATTCCAAAAATAAATTCTGGGCTTTAGGTTTTCATTGAAGATTCTCGGTACATTCCCCGGGCTTATTCCACATCATCTTATAAACATTACAAATTTTATAAATATTACTAACCAGTGTAAGTAGTAAGTAAGTTTTGTTGCCGCATTAGATTCATTGTAGATCTTTCTGCTTCAACTTTTCAGTCTAATGTTTCTTTAGATACAGCTATACGTTGTTTCTATTTAACTCAAAATATTTATTCACCTAGACAACACAGTACATCGCTTAAGGTTAAGTCAAATTACAGCAAACACAAATTTAAATTACACAGATATATACATATAATAATACAGAGTGCTTAACATTATGATTTTATAAAAAACGTGATTTTCAAAGTGAATGCAACTATTACCGAGAAAGATACACATATACTTTTTTTTTATATAATGTCAAGTGATAGGACGAACAAGTCGTGTGCCTGGTAAGCGACACGCCTGTCCATATCAGTTGCAGTGTCATTCAGAGCTTTAAATCGCAAAGATCTTCTGGGCACTGCCACTGCGCGCGTCACCCTGAGACATAAGCTGATAAGTCCCATGTGCCTGTAATTTCACCAGCACCCTTACCCTTCTAAACCGGAACGCAATAATGCTCATATTACTAGTTAGCGGCAGAAATGGGTAAGGTGGCAGTTTTTCTCTGGACGAACTCTTTCACGAGGAGTTCTACTGCTATTTAAAAAAATATTGTACGTATTAATTTTATTATTTCTTCCAATTCAGAAGCGTACTCGCGCAGATTTCCTCCAACAACACGCCTTTCTGTCGGAAGCGTCTAGTAGCACCCTGAGAAGAGTTGGCGCCCGTTGGCGCAGTCCATTTACCAGCGCCTAACTGCTATATGTCCCTCAGAAACAAAGAATCATGTCATTACTCATTATGATGTACCATTGCTGTTCCAGTTTCGCTACAAACCCACTTACTTTCGCACAAGTAGAAACCCACTGCGTAGAAAGGAGGCGGAATTTGATTTTGTACGAGAAACCCAATCTTTACGTCATTACGGCTTAGTTCAATATCCTCGTTCACAAAGATATCTTACGTCTAAACGAACCTTTATAGAGTTGGTCCCAAATAAATAATGCGCCCTTTAATTTGGGCTTGTGAACAGTGAATTTGTTGAATTACTTATTCTGAAAACGCGTCAATTTATTCCAACTGGACAAGTTTAGTTATTTGGATCTCGACTGATTCGTTAATTTCTGGAATGCCATCTTGTGAAACTTAAACGATTGTGGAAATTATTTTAATGTTTATTAGTTTCCACTTACTCATTTCACTGTAATTTATCTTTGCTATCTCTGTGTCTGTGGAAAATCCATTTAATTTTAGTAGCAGTACAGCTGCTTGTGAAACAGTTCGTCGAGGGTTCAAGTTCGTTAGTTGACATGTATAATGAATAACACGTATCAACTAATGATCTTTTTTTATTATACGTAATTCAGTTTAAAACATATTTATAGATTCTTAACACATTGCATATTGTATGTGTTCTTGCCCATGAGGTGGAATATACCACCGGTGCTCACGCAACACTTGATTTATGATATAGGTACTAAGAAAGCCTCGATGCCGCAAGAGAAAATGCTAAAGTTAACATTCCTGCCGAATTTTTTTTTGATCGAAATTTACTATAAGCTTTTCGGTGAAGGAAAACATTGTGTTGAATCGTGCACGTCGAAGACTGTTCACAATCCTCGGAAAAATGCGTGAAGTCCCCAACCCGCATCGGGCCAGCGTGGCGGACTATGATCTAATCCCGAGGGATTATATAATAACAGTAAAATTTTCATATTACGTCAGAAGTTAGACTTTTGTAACAAAAAAATCAAAGTTTTTATTTCAAAAAATAACCAGACATTTAATAGAAAAATAAGAATGTTTTTCTACCAGGCACCCCCCTTGACAACACTTTTGCTACATGAGACGGTGATGTACTGGTGGCTATATGGAAATCTGTCCCGTCGGACACCAAATTGTTCATTTTAATCCCGGTCTGAATATGTTTAAGTATTATACAATTTGTAGACAAATCACGACACTAGTACGGTATTTGCTCTTTTGAGCTTGACCACCCGAGAAATCTATGAGTACGCCAATTCCAACGACAGTAAAAGAATCCTGAGAGATTTAGAGTGGATGGGTAAAACAAATTAGCAATATTCTTGCTGGTGTATCTTATATTTGTCTTACGAGCAGTACAATGTAGCTGAGTGCCTTCGGTGATTTAGGATTACAATGAGCAATGACCACAAAAAGGACCACTTCTCCACTTAACCATTTCTTGGAATTACCACTTCAAGAATTGACAACTTCTTGAATTAACCACTTCTTGAAATGACCAGTTTGACATTGTTTTTTTTTACACTTTTTACACCCTTTCGCCATTTTAGGACCATCCCCAGACATTAACCCTACCTAACTTCATTTCACACGTTCTTTCACATTCACGCGATATTGCGTGATGCGAGTTGTCACCAAATGGCCGGTCACGCGTTATAGCGTGGACGTCGCTGTCCTAGTTTCTGAACGGAATAGAATAGCGGCCACCACAGAAAATTTCAATTTTCAGCTTGTCAATGACTTTGATAAAGATATGATGATAATAATAATTATATGAATATATATAATGAAATAAACTAAATTTTCCAAGAAGTACCAGCATAACAGAAAATGGACAAAGTCCACTCTGATTCGTAGCTTTCGCAATTTTATACTCTACTTTCCCATATTCCCTGTCAGGGTCTTATTAACGGTAATTGACCACCGATCGTGCGTGAATCAGTTAAAACCAATGAGTGAGAAACACGATAAGAACTCGTGATTTATAATATAACACTTTGTTGTGATATAGAATTCTTTTTGAAAATAATATTTCAAGCTTTATTTTTATGGCGTTGTTTTTATTTGTGCTTTTGTTCGAATTACATTTTTATCTTTAATATCTTTATTCAAAAACACACCTTAACCTTACATAGAGCACAGAGAAGAAATTACAGGTTCAATTTTGAACAAAATAAAATAAAACAAACAGGCAAAACGGCGTAACAAATCTAAGAACTCTGTCTCCTAAACTAGACAAATGTCTGTGTCTTAGGATACAGTGTTCAGTTAGGCGGGACCAAAACTATATGCCTGTATAGAGAGGTCAATGACCTGTATTTAAAATTTAAAAGTATGAAAATTGGACTGTTCAAATGTTTTTGTTTTTAAGACTAAATGACGGTTTTAAATCGCGAAGATCTGAAGGGCACTGCCACTGGCCCGTCACTCTGAGACACAAGTTGACTAGTCTCATGTGCCTGTAATTTCACCAGCACCCTTACCCTTCAAAATCGTAACGCAGTAACGCTCACTTTACCGCTTGACGGGAGAAATAGATAATGTGGCAAAACTTCCCTGGACAAATCCTTTTACAAGAAGTTCTACTGCTTCTAAGACTATGAAGTAAACTCATTTATTGTAGGAGACCCGTACCCGGTATTGGGATTTCGAAACGTGAATATCTTAATTGAGAACACAAAGCCATAACCACACAGCAGATACATCGATACCATCCAGTCAAAAAAAACTTTCCAATATTTATTTTATTGAATATCATGATGTTTTACTAGCATGACCTTATATTCTTTGGGAAAATATTCCGCTAGTTTGTTATTTACTGTAGCTATACTTTAGCAACAAACGGTGGTTCGGGTTAAGTCATACCGAAGGTATTTTTCTTTCTGTTTGTCCTGTCTATATATTAATAATATTATGGATCCTTCCAAATTTAAAATTAGCACAAAGAGTGATCGCATTTGCGCACTCCATTGGATTCGTATTCGTTCCGAATATGGTGTTTTATAAATCTTGATAACTCAGACCCACTTCGTATGTCACTTGTGATAAAATGATCCTTGTGACATTTCGGACCGTCATTTCTCGGACTGGGAATTGATACGAATCGGACTAAATGCACAAGCGCTGTACACGATCTCGAATAACGATATGCACAAGAGAGCTGCAGAATATTGTAGAAGACAACTGATGCCACATAATATTTCTATTTCCTTATTTTTGGTGCCAGTTGAATGAGGTGAGATATTGCGATAATTTTAATATACCAGTACCACATGTCCCTTAGGGGCGAGTAGCTTAGAAGGCGAGCTCGCTTTCATCTCGACTGTACCTCGACTCTAGTTTATGAGCGCACCCCATTTTAATCTAAAGCAAACATAACATACCGTTAAATGTGTGGTCTGTACCTAATTTTGATTACAGTTATCTCAAACATACTTTCAAGAAAAAGGACACATAAAGTTTGTTGTTTATTGACCAGACATCTTTTTAAAAGCGTAAATTAGGAAAGAGATAATATTATTTGATCCTTAAAGATATTATTCATCTATTTTATATGTGCACTTTTTAAATAAATGTTTTTTTATGTTTCTTATTATATATTAATTGTTCGTACCTATGAATAAATTATAAATGAACTTCATTCAAGGGAACACTATCATTATGTTTAAGCATACTAAATTAATATTTGGTATTCAAAAATAATATTTGATCCTCTTTTTTCACATAAGTCTAATCCTGGTTACGCCCTCTATTCAGTAGGTTAGGTTAGTATATGAAAAAGCAGCACGAGACAAACGAGCGAAGCGAGCCTGACGCGGCAGCGGCCGGCGGGTGCCAGAAGCGAATGTGCTTGCGTTTCCGAGCATAATTTCTGGTCTAATTATATCATAAGCAATATAATATTAGTATACAAATATTATATTACTAAGTAAACCAAAATTAAAATAGTATTCCACTAAATCGAATATAATAATAAGTATATAAATTTTATTTTAACGCTCATTTGTCTTAGTTTTGAGGCCTAAATAGAAACTAAAGTTAATTTAAACAAATGAAACATTTTTTGTGTGGAATAAAATATCCATTGATTTAATTTATTTTATGTCTCAGAAAAATAGGATGAATTAAAAAAGATGACACATTTAGATTTGTATGCCTGCTGCTTTTGCTAATTTCATATGATCATTTAAATACAAGCCGTTAGGACAGTAAGCATGAAAATCCATTTCTGTCCACAGCTCTAAACTTTTAAATCTATCTACTAACAATGAATTCCGTAAATAGACTAAAGAAAGACTGCCATTACAGTTAACTTTAACGCCCACATCAATGTTCGTAACAGCGAGAATTAAAAAAAACAATTGTCTTTGGTATTACCTCTTTTTGCTTTTCATTACGGTGCTATAATCATACGTGTACCATATA
>NW_020654649.1:0-11851 GCF_003589595.1 Hyposmocoma kahamanoa
CGGCCACTAGGCTAGATCCAGTGTCAGTTTCGATTAACGTCAACGTTTCGGTAGTAGCAAGGTTTTTTTAGATGAATCTCTTCGACGGAATGCTGTTGTGGAGATTATACCTGGGGTAAAAAAAAACAATCATGGACAAACAACGGACTAAAGCATTATATTATTAGAGCATATAAAATCACTCTTAATAAAGGGAGAATACACATAAAGAATGGAGGGATTTGAGGTTAATAGGACGAGGAATGAAGGAAGGAAGGAGGTCATACAAGGAGGAAGTCAATTTACAGAAAGAGTTGCCTCTGACACGGATTTTATTGAGGAACACAGGGAAACAACTGTGGCCCAGTCTCAATCTACAGATCGTTGAATTGGCGCACAATGTCAAACATGAAATTTCATTCGCATCATGCGTCTTTGAATTTATTCGAGTGCTTTTTTGACAGCAATAGTTTCCGACGTATATCAGACGGAGAATGGGAGTAGAATAGAATTGTTTATTTCATATTATCAATATCACAATATTACAATTCAAAATACAATGTCAAGGAGTAACATTATGATCGTCACTAACTAAGGCAAGCAATAATAATGAATATAAAATAAAGTAGTATTATTTAGAATTCATTATCAGGAGTTTTAGTAGACTCCCTGATGAGCACTGGTACATGCAAACAGGGGAAATTATCAACCAATCACCGTTCATGATCTACGGGACAAGCAGGCTTATGATTAGTCGGGACTCTCGAATCACGGGTTATATAAAGGTCGAAAGATTGTCATATTGTTTTCTATTCCATACCATTTCAGCTCCGAGAAACAGACGAGCAGTTGAACCGCTCGACGCGGCTCATGAACTCAATGGTGATTCGTGCCCTGCAAGACAGATTCATTTTAGTTATGGTTTTTTTAGTACTAGGTCTGCTATCTTGCATTGGACTCTATTTATACATTACGTAGTTTCTTGTTTCATAGTTCTTAAAGAGTTTAAAGGTGTAGCAGACTAAAGGATCCACATACGTAAAATTATGCAATCGCATTACCGTACATACATACGTACATAAACCAAGTTTAGATCGTCTGGAGCAATTATAAACCAAGACGTGTAAACAAAGCATAAACATAGAAATACTATAAAAATGTAATGATCAATGATGAGTTTATTTAGCTAAACTAAAGAATAATGTGGACATTCCCTTCTACAAATCCTGGGACTTCACGGAACTGATTATATTTGAATATGCACATTATTTATTGAAAGTTAAGTGCCTACATTGGCGACAAATTGTTATTAATATTGTAGTTGTGTTTCTATATGTACTTACGTATTTAAACACTTTAACCATTAAAAAATAAACATGAGACAACCTATATCTTGGAATGTTTAGAAAATAAACAGCAAAAAAAAAAAGAAATTTTATAGGCATTGCAACGAAATGGGTATGTCCATACTAAGAAAACGTTCATACTTTAGGAAAATTAACTCCCTCGATTCTGATCACTGATAATGAGACAAGTAGAGCTCCTTGTGAACGATTTCGTCCAGGGAAGTACTGCCACCTTACCGATTTCTGCCGCCAAGCAGTAATATATTATTTTACAGTGTTCCGGTTTTGAAGGGTACGGGTGCTGGTGAAATTCCAGACATGTGGGAGTTATCAACTTATATCTCAGGGTGTCGGGTGCAGTGGCAATGCCCCTCAGATCTTTGTGATTTCAATCTCGTGAGTGCCACTGCAATTGTTATGGACAGGCGTGTAGCTTACCTTGCACGACTTGTTCGTCTCGTAAGTTGTTATTATAAAAATAATAATAAAAAAGTAGTGTATTTCCAAACAAAGGCAGCAGCGCGGCGTGTGTGTGTGGCGTCGTTCTTACCTTTGAGAAAACGACACTATGAGTAAACTAGCTACGCTCATTGATTTTATGGAGGTTCTTTTTTTGTAACAAAGATCACAAAATCATTGAAAATTACGATTTTTTTTTAATAAATAAAATCAGCATCCCCGTCAGCATCTGCTGATGTTAAAGTAAAAAATCTGCATCAACAACAACCCATGTACATGTTATGCAAGGTTTCCAATACTGATTGTCTAGTTGCAAGGTCACTCTGTATGTTCAAAATTGTGGCGCCAGTTTCCATTGCTTTGTTTTTACGTAAGGATCGTAGATGTAACGTTAGCCTGACATGGTACTCTCCTTTAGTCTGTTGCACTTACTGTGACCAGTGCATCGCCTAACCTTGGATATATTTAACGCATTCCATAAGAATAATAATGACATTTCTATCAGATTCTTAACTATTTGGTATGCTTTTTTATTGTGAATATGTTTCTGCTAAAGTAAAGCAAATCTTGTTGCGTGGGTCGAGATTGCTAAAGATTAATTTGACTCTATTAAAACGTCCGTATATTGACGTTATTGTTTATAATGCTTTACATAACGCATACCGATTTTTAATTTTGTCAATTATACAGTATGGATGTACACTGGGTCTAACATTGAAGTATACAAAATCACACGGTAAATGACGTTACTCCTAAATATAAAAGAGAAATATGATAAGGTTTCAAGTCCAGTTCTGTTATCCATCATTATAATTAAATAGCGAGAGCAAGTTTTAGAGCAATTACTCACGGCGATTTTTAGCGGCGCGTTTATGAACCTCATCATAGAATCGCGACACTAGCGATTTATAAGCTATTGAAACGCTCGATTACATCGATCCAACTGCGCGACTGCATCGATGCAGTCGTTTATGATGAATCATTACAAACGTGAATCGCATTTGCATCGCGATTGTATCGCTGCTTAAGTAGCGCGTGTTTGTAAAGGCACACGATTAGCGACTGCATTGCTGCAGACAAAATCGCAATCGCCATGTGTAATCGCTCTTCGTCGCGTACGAATAGTCCGTAGATAAAAAATATTAAATTGTAAAGTGTACTTATAAAGGTTTTATATAACACCAATTCCCTAATCAATTGTTATATTGAATATAGAAATCCAGTTTGAATTTGCACTATGAAATCCATGTGAAACGTGTATTTTAGTTATATACCTATGCCGATGGTGAATAATAACAATAGAGCTCTTTAGGGAAGAGTTCGTCCAAGGAAGTACTGCCTATGTACATATTTCTGCCGATAAGCGGTTTAATCCCCGATAGAGATCTGGCTACAATAACCAACGACAACTGACCCTAGCAAATTATAATATTTTAAAAAATCTATACCAATTTATGGACTAATAAATGTCTGTCCAATAATTTCCATCTCTTTTTTTTTAAATACATAACGCACACATTCAACATAGCCCCGCACTAGGGAAACCCTGTGTCGCGGGTGCCATGGACACACACAAACAACCACAAATTACACCCAAACTCACGAGAGAAATAATTGTAGGCCATACAAATATTTCTCCCGGCCCGGGAATCGAACCTGGGACCTCTGCGTCTCGACAAATAACTGACGATACGTAGTAGACGGAACTCGAAACTGTATAGACAGACCTTAGCAGATTGCTGTAATATATTCTTGTATTTGCAAGGCGTATTATAATAAGTAAATATTTACATACTTGAGTGTTGACCCGAATGTACTTTTAAGTCGTTATATGCAAGACTGTTATGTACCATAATGTAGATAGCTAACGGTAGATAGATAGGACAAATTTATTAAATAAGCCTAAATTATGTTAATTTATTTTAAATGCAATTGGAGAATAAATAAAATAATATAACCAGGTGTTTCTTTTCATGGCGGCTTACCAGCTTGTGGCGACTTCATAATATATCGGTCTCTGCTTCAGAATACTGATCTCTGTGTCAGAATAGCGATCTCTACTTCGGAATAGTGATCTCTATGTCAGTATAGCTATCTCTACTTCGGAATTGTGATCTCTATGCGGTATAGCTATCTCTACTTCGAAATAGTGATTTCTATGTCGGTATAGCTATCTCTAATTCGGAATAGTGATTTCTATGTTAGAATAGCGATCTCTGCTTCAGAATACTGATCTCTATTTCAGTATAGCTATCTCTATTTCGGAATAGTGATCTCTATGTCATAAAAATGTTGGGTCATGGAGAATTCCAATTTTTGCGGAAAAATAAATATACAATTCACACATAGAATAAGGTTGTCAATAAAACTGCAGACACATGAAACTTGTCTACTTTATGTCTCAGGGCGACGGGTGTAATGGCAGTGCCCCTCGGGCCATTGCGATTTAAAACTAAGTAGGACTGCAACTGTTATGGGTAGGTGTGTCGCTAACCACCAGACCCAAGACTTCTTCGTCCCGTCCCTTATCATAAAAAAATATATTTACTTATAATAAAATCTATGATTGGAGACATGAAAATAAAACAAAATGTTAATTTATAAAATAACTACAATATATTATTTCAAACAAACAGTAAAGATCAAAATAGATACAATAAAAAGAAATATTTAACATTCTTTCGACACCGACGTACTGAACCGTTCTTAAAACCATTTCCGTTCATATTGTACGTAACAAGGATGTTCAGAAATGGGTTTTAAGACAATCGACACCTATAGTTATATAACAAGAAATGCATACTAGCTTTGTACCTAATCTTTATATACAGATAACCTTACAGCAGGGTCAGGCGCAGCAGTGGAACTTAATACAGCTTAATAAAGAAAAGAAAAAGGCACATTGACTTGTCTTTTGTCACTTATTAACCGACTTTAAAAAAAGGAGGAGGTTCTCAATTTGATTGTATTTTTTTGTATGTATGTAGGGTCGGTGCCCTCTCTTAGTAATCACTATTTGTACTAAGTGCTATAAACATAGTGGATATCTAAGTGAGGGCACCGACTTGTACGTAATTACTTGTGAACCGATTTTGATGAATCTTTTTTGTTAGTAAAACATTCAACGTCTAAGGGTGGCAAACTAGGGGATGAATCCTCTTTGGGGCATTTTCCGATAACCGATGGTTAACTTTAAGTTTCAATTTGTATTTTTGTTGAAGTCGGTTCTTTTTTTTTAATAAAAATTACTTTATTTGTTTGTGAATTATAACTAAAAGTCCATCCACACTACAACGGGGTGGGTTTTCTCACTCTATTGATACTATTTTCCACACTGCACATTCCGAAGTGCACATCTTTTAATTTTATGTTAATTTTCTTTTTGGTTTCGAGTTCGCCGTGCAGAAGAAGTAGTCACAGCGAGTCACTGAACAGAATGTTATAATTTTATTAACATCATATTATTTTTAATAGCAATAGAACTCCTTGTGAAGGAGCTTGTCCAGGGAAGTACTGCCACATTACTTAATTATTACGGCGTTCCGGTTTTGAAGGGTAAGGGTGCTGGTGAAATAACAGGCACATGGTACTTGTCAAGTTATGTATCAGAGTGACGATTTAAAACTATGAGCGGCACTGCAACTGTTATGGACAGGCGTGTCGCTTACCATCAGGCGCACGACTTGCTCGTCCCGTCAATTGGTATTAAAAAAATACCTCTTATTTATCCCTCGTACAGCCAAGAGCAGACTAAGCTTAACCTCATTATAGCTGTTATTATACGCAGAGTAGAGTTGATTTTAAAACAATAAGAAACGTTTTTATTGGGATACCTTGTAAAAAGGATTTATATATATTTTTTTATAATATCAAGTGACGGGGCGAACAAGTCATGCGCCTGATAGTAAACTAAACGCCTGACCATAACAGCGGCAGTGCCACTCAGAGATTTAAATCATAAAGCTATGAGCGGTACTGTCACGGCGCCCATCACCCTGAGACAAGTTGACAAGGCCCATGTGCCTGTAATTTCACCACACACCCTTACCCTCCAAAACCGGAAAACAATAATGCTGACATTACTGCTTGGCGGTAGAAATAGGTAAGGTAGTAGTACTTCCCCGCACGAACTCTATCACAAGGAGCTCTACTGCTACCAACCAGGGCAATCGAAAATTAAATACCCTTCAATAAAATTAGTAAATTACAGTCTTAAATTAGTGGTGGTAGAGTAACGTGAACAGTCAAATCAGGACTTCTGACGTCACACTTTATATTTCATAGCAACTCCATACTAATGACCATTTGGCTAAAGAAATATTGACCATCTCCTCACTCTAATAGCATCTCATGTGGTGAGATGTCAAAAAACTAACTTCAGAACAATGTTCACCTTGTTCATATACGGGTCGGTTAATGCAATAAGAAAAATTATTCAAATACCCTATTCAGTTATAACTTTTAACCCAGCTCTTTGTAATTTGGATAGATCAACAACTACCAAATGACTAAACCATCGTGACTATAAGATTTTTAGACTAGGTGCAAATCTAACGGATATTACGCATGCGCAATTACGCTCGATAGTGATAGTTTAAATACAATGGAAGCGTCATATATGGGCGTTATATTTCTGCGCGTAAATATGACGTACAATTAAAAATAAAAATACGCGTGCGTTTTATTACAAACGTAGTGAATAAACATCGGTGAAATTCGTAAAAAAACGAACATTCCCGAACGTCATTGACAACGTAGTCGCCGCTAATGTGGGCGAGCATTACTGCGTTCCGGTTTGGAAGGGTAAAGGTGCTCGTGAAATTACAGGCACATGGGACTTGTCAACTTATGTCTCAGGGTGACCAGCGCAGTGGCAGTGTCCCTAAGATCTTTGCGATTTAAAGCTCTGAGTGGCACTACAACTGTTATGGATAGACGTGTCGCTTACCACCAGGCGCACGATAGAGAAATTCGTAATATCTGCTGACTCCATCTATAACTCAGTTGGTAAGAGCGGTAGCCACGGTGAGGCAACAGGCGCTGGTTCCGGAGTACAGTCATATCGAAGAAATTTTTCTTCGTGTTGTTCGATCTTATCATGGTGGTAAAAATATCATGATATTTAATAAAATAAATATTATATAATAAATAATAAAGTAACTAATAAAGTTTCGTTATAATTGTCATAATTACAATCAGTCATTGATACGATAACTTATAGACAACCAACAGCGTTCGGAAGTATTCGTGATTTCCGATGCTCAATGTTTATTCTCAACATCTGTTTTTATCGTTACAATTACAAGTATAAGGACTTTTACCCACTCACCCGCAGCTATTCTTGTATGCGGGAACAATAAAAATTATTCATCACCACGAACATTCGAAACCGACCAATAGGACAACAAGAACTATTTGGAATTGTCCAAAGCGATTACGGATATAATTTTTCGTATCTACCTATATAAAGGCAATTTTTTTATCCTTCTCACTCTCAAGTAAAAATCAATAAGACAGACATTTCATTCCAATATAGTAAATAACTGGCTCCAACATCATTTGCTAACACTAAATACGGATAAAACTTGTTTTATGCAATTCCATATGCGGAAATCAAAGTCATTTATATCTAACCCTAAACTATATGCTCACCATTGTTTTGACCCTACTAACAACCTGTGTAAATGTCCAGACATTGCTATTACTAACAAGATAAAGTATTTAGGTGTTATATTAGATGACATCCTATCCTTTAAACACCATATCGAAGCACTAAGCGCCCGACTCCGTAAGTTAATGTTTGTGTTTAAAAAACTACGCGTTTCTGCTGATTTTAAAATAATCAGGCAAGTTTCTTATGCATTATGCCAATCATTAATTACTTACTGCATTACATCATGGGGTGGTATAGCTAAAACTACTTTACTAATCATTGAAAGAGCCCAGCGAGCTGTCCTAAAGGTTTCTACCTACCGCCCTTTCCGTTACCCCACTGGCCTTCTGTATAAGTCATGTAAAGTATTAACTGTAAGGCAATTATTCATTAAGTCCACAGTCCTCAAACAGCACGTATTGCTCCCATATATTACTGAAAACACTAATAAAAGACGAAAAGATATTGTCTGCCCCAAAATTATATCATCAAAACATACTTTTATTTCAAGATTTTTTGTGTTTCTTGGACCATTTTTGTACAATGAATTAAACGCCAAATATTCCATTTATAATTTCTGTTGCTTTAAGGTAAAGAAAATTCTCCAAGAAGCTCTTCAAAATATGTCCTATGAGGATACAGAGAATTTATTTATTATCGTAAATTAAATGTTGTCTTGTTTAAGTGTACATTTTTTATTTATTTTTTTATTTTTTTATTGGCAATTTATTATTTAATTGTTTAATTTTATTTCATAAGATTCTCCTAAAAAGTATTTATAATATGAATAGTATCCACATTTATAATTAGTAGTACTTTTTACCTGAAATACAGGAATTTCCTAGTTCAGGTACATGTGTTATTTTGACATTAAATCGCATAAGTAGTCTTTAGTTTTCTCTGTACATTATGTTACTGAATAAACAATTTTATTTTATTTATTTTTATTTTTTATTTATTCAAATCTCATATAAATAGAGATGGGAAAAACTACTTATTTTTTTAAACGTTTAAACGTTATGCTTTTAAAAAAAAAAGCGTTTTTTTTAAAGGCTTTTTAGTTTGAAGCTACCAAAATCGTTTAGAAAACGTTTAAGCGCATAGACTTTTATGTTAAAAAAAGCTTGCAACATTGTGTTCATAGCGAAACGCAAGAGTATACCACTAAAGGTTTTAAGATAAGTTTTATTTGAAAAAAAAAAACGAGTATTATTTTTGTTTATGATATAACATTATTATATTAACATTTTGTTAATTGGCGTTTAAAAGCGTTCAAAAACATAGGTTGTTTAACTTTTGTAGTTGTTAACCGTTGAAATGGAAAAAACTGCTTATTTTTTAACGTTAAAACGTACTTTTAAAAAGCGTGCTTGTAAAAGCGCGTTTCACTTAAAAAAACGCTTTTTAGTTTGATGCTCAAAAAATCGTTTAGAAAAACGTGTACGCGCATAGACTGACCAGTGACCAACGCTTACGCTTAAAATGAAAAGCGTGCTTATACGCTTATTTTAAAAAGCAGACTTTTTTAAATGCTTTTCGTTTAAACGCCCACCTCTACATATAAATGATCTCTGTCAGAATAGCGATTTCTACGTCAGGACAGTGACATCCGTGTCATTAAAGCGATGTCTATGTCAGAACAGCGGTCTCTGTGTCAGAATAGCGGTCTGTACGTCCGCATATCGATTTCTGTATGGATGAAATGGATAACGACAAAATTACGCGGCTGAATTTCTAGTAAGCGTGGCGCAAGGCTTAGAATGCCTTTACATATAAGCATATCGAATGTTCGCGGTTATGAAAACATTACATTAAAATTAAATAATAAACAAATTGTCAGCACAACCGCCGTTATAAATAGTTCTAATACATTTTTGGCAAACATAGAATTTTAATATATAAAAGGTTTCGCTTACGTAGATAATTGAAATAACAGGAATTACAATTTCATGCCTCATTTAATATCTAGTCCAGTGATGTGGGGCTCCCATTGTACAAGTCTCAAAAACACATGTGTGTAGACACGGTCTATATTTACGGTTATATATATTGTCGAAGTATCAAAACTCCTGGAGACTTGGTAGAGGTGTAATCCCCACAAACTTGCAGTTGGGGCACAGAACACGTCACACACTTTTCAAGTATTATCCATTATAACGAGCTGCCGTTGCATTGATATTCTATTTCTGACTCAGTTTTGCCGTTGAAACATTGTTTTTACTAAATATAATTATGTTGTTTTTCGGGTCTAGTCGCTGCTGTATTTCAACAATTTTTTAAAGCATATTATATGTTATCATGCACCCAGAACTCAAGAGGCCTGTCGGGAAGAAACTGAGAGTGTTAGGACGTGGTAGAGTGAGCCATGTAAGTGTAGTGTGAAGGTGAAGACAGGAGAAGATGGAGACACAGAGTTGGAGGCCTCTGCCTTCGACTCTTGGTGACTGAGGACAGAGGTGCAGAACCGAAGAGCAGCGAGGTTGTAAGCTGGATAGCGGCTGTAGAGCGGAACCAGAGGGCAGCGAGGAATGAAGACAAGATGGCGGTGGTAGTGCTGCAGTGGATTATGTCAATTTGTACACAGAGGTGGAGTTCTACTTCATCTTGAGCGTCGGCTTCAGTTACTCCTGCCGCTTGGTGAAATATGAGGCATACAATCCAGGTAGGAGGAGCGTAAACGTGAAGACCAGGTTTAGCGTGAGGCAATCGAGAAAAGGTGAGACTTTATTTACTAGATCTGCTGAAGACCAGATGCCTCCAAGGTTTGAATTTGAAATTAGAAGCCAAAATGTGAGCCGCCAGAAGCGTAAACGCTTCTACTGCTAAGATTGTATATCAAAGAAAGAGTAATTTATAGGATAATCTATGGAAGAATAGATTGTAGATGGGTATCAGATCTGTCAATCAATGTCAACATATAAAAATATTGAATAGGAAATAAATAAGTGTATAAAGTGAAATTGATGAAATAGTACGTAATTATCATTGGAAAAATGAATAGCAAAAGTACGGAGATACTATCAGTACGATAGAATATGCCAAGGTCTGGAGATCGGACATGAAAAGTGAGTAAATTGTCAAAGTGCGAGAAGCAAATTTAAGTAATTTAGACACTAATATTATAGAACTCTTTCAGGAATCAGGAAAAATAAGTTTCCTAGAAAACGTATAATGAGAGATGAAGATGACAGGGGTCCGTAGTTTCACACTACAGTCCTGCTTATTGTAACTGATTTGTTTTACATTGACATATAATATTTTGTTCTCTGTCAAATAAATGAACTCGCGCACTGACTCCGTCCACTGCGTTCTTGTTGCTATAGCAACGGCGTGTACTAATCATCGGGTGTCAATATTCTTCACAATTTTTCGGAAAACTTTGAGACGTCATAACTTATTTCGACCCCTCCCACGTAAAGTATCGTATGTCAAAATTGCCAAGTTTACAGGGGAGCCTTTTAAAGTTCTGACTTCACTGAAATAAGCATAACACGTGACTTTAGATTTCTCACTTTTATTTGGCAAATCTCGTAACACACGTTGAGTATCATAAAATTCTAGATATCGGTTAGATGATCACTCTATGTGAGTAACAAGCTTTGCCAAATGAAACGGAGAACTTTAAAACACTCCCCTGTGAACTTGGCAATTTCGACATACGATACTTTACGTAGGAGGCGTCGATTTACTTGTTAAGTATTTAAAAAAAAAAAAATTTTTATTTCCATTATATACTATGCTCCTTTAAAATGGTAAGTGGTTTTTTTTATCACCCTGTATTTAGCACACAATCACCATGTGTAGATAGCATGTGTGACAAAGTATTTGTCTTGTTTGCCTATTCGACAAGTAACCGTCCACACTATAGTCATGTCCATTTTAACCCCTTACGTGGTTCCATGTGTAGACGGTGATATTTGTCAATGTCCCGCAGGTTTGTCTGTACCTCAAACACCCAATAGTGAATACAGGTAGCCATGTAAAGTGCCATTATACAATTTTTTTTTAAATAATAATAGTAATAAAGCACACCCTCAACATAGCCTCGCACTAGGGAAACCCTGTGTCGCGGGTGCCATGGACACATACATAGACAACCACAAATTACACTTAAACTCACGAGAGAAATAAATGTAGGCCATATAAATATTTCTCCCGGCCCGGGAATCGAACCTGGAACCTCTGCGTGTTAGTCAGCTTGGTAACCGTTCGGCCACGGAGGCAGTTAATATTTGACAATAAATAACTGCCATATACGTAATGGTGAAATATATGTTTTTAATCTACTAAAATTACTTTTCTAATTATGCCAATTTATTATTAAAGGTGCCAATAGTAAGTTAGAAAATATTTAAATTGTCCGAGTTACAATCTATTGGCATTACTATAATTTCAACCCCTTTACGTCTTCGGC
>NW_020654650.1:0-19952 GCF_003589595.1 Hyposmocoma kahamanoa
CATACGTATAATTGTAATGATTTATTTATTATGATCGCATTTATTTTATTACTTTTATGTACATTTACAAGCCACTGTACCTAAAACTATATGTATAGTATGACAATGCAATAAATGAATGAATAAATAAGATGCTACAACAACAAAAGCAGCAGGTAACTGACCGAGGAAGAGGTTGGTTTTTTGGTCACTGGGGCCACTTTCCAATGTCGTCTTCTTAATTTTGAAGTTGGGCATATCATATTCTAACCCGGACTGTATGTAAGTTGTTTCCTTTAACACGTTCTAAGCCTAGCACAATGAATGCAGCAACCATTCTAAGTAATGAATTTAAACATGTTGTTACTATTAAAATTATTCCTTTGAAATTGTTCTTTATTGAGTCCATACAATTGCATGCTATGTCAAAATTTGGTGACATTATTAAACAAGAAACATATTAAGATAAGGTTGAACTTTAGCGTCCGTAGGTACTAATTTTAAATAAAACTGTATGACAGACGCTACGTCTTCCTCCGGATTTAGTTACAAATATTATTTATTCCTTTGAATAATAGTAAACATTACAAAGTCCAAAATGTACACCATTAAATAAAATAAAAATTTACGCTATGAGCACGTGTAATATGTATGTAGTGTATATGTAATATTTATATAGTGTGTGCGTTATTTATTTATTTGTTTTATTTATTTAATATAGCATAAATAAAAACATATGACAGTTGGTACTGAAAAAAAGAAAACTTATCTATAAGTAACAGCAACCTTCCAGTGTGGCGCGCACGCGTTTGTGTGTGTATACGTGTGTGCGTTCGTGCTTGCATGCGTACGTGTGTAAATAGACATCAATTTTTTGTCTCCCTTTGGTATGTGGTGCCCGCTATTTCTTCAATTAGATCAAGCAAAGAATCTTCTGCACTTCCTTCCTTCAATACGGTTTGTAAGGAAGTCATATCTTATAAGATGGCACATCATTCCTTTCGTCTCCGTTAAAATTGAGTAAAATAACTTGTATTCAAACACACCCTCTGAGTTATTTCAAATGTGTACTTAATGGTGAAGGTAAGCCTTTAGCAAAGTTTGAAATCCTAGTAAATTAATTAGAAATCGTACTCAAAATAACGTTGACGCACACCTGACTGTTATGGGTCCCACGCGTTGAACTTTTACCCTTTACTTGTCCTCTACATTCGGCAAAATCGCGAACACGTGTTTGAATTAGGTTACCAAGGTTGCATTCCATGAACTTCTGTTTTAATATAAAGTAACCCAATCCCTGCCTTATCAACAAATATACATAATCGTCAGTCGTAAGGTTAAACGGCCGAAGCAGTAAATTAGTGTATATTATTAGTTCTATCACGAGTATTTTATTGATAAGTTGAATTGGGTTTCATGAATACATTTTTAAGGCATGACTTAATTAATAATTAAATTGATAATTTTAATTGTTTTTATATCAATTTTATATTATTAATTATTGTGACCTTAACTTTATTTATTTTAATTATAATGGCAATGTAATTTTTATTTTTGCGTCGTTGTCGCTCAAAATAAATTATTTATATTCTTATTTATTTATTTATTTATAACTCATTTTTTACCTGTGTCATTTAACTATATTATGTGGAAGTAGATTATTTTTTAAGTTTTATTCTTAAGAATCAGGGATATAAGTTACCGAATAATTGTCATACAAAATATTGTTGAAAATTGGCACTGACCCGCATTAGCAGCGATAATCGGAAAGTAGATTGAATGCATTTTATTTGCCAACACCCCTATTGGGTACGAGTTAGCACCACTTTGCTAGATCATAGCCCTTATTCTATATACTAATGGCTTGAATGCAGAACAAAAAGACATGAGAGAAGAAATAAATAAAATAAATATATACATAAAGACCCTGGAAACAGACAACATTAAACTAAAGACTCAACTACACGAGATACAGAACATGATGACAGAATCAGAAAATAAGAATAGGATCCCAAAAGACCAAGACCGCGACCATACCAAAAAAATTATATTATATGGACTTGCTGAGAACTCCTGGGAAAATGATTACGAGCTACACGATCGTGTTTTAAGCATATTCCACGATATTCTTCAGGTCAACTTAATTGGCTGCATTGACGATATGAAACGATTAGGAAGACACGGACAAAGGAGACCATTAATGATTGAGCTACTAAGCAAACAGATGAAAAGATACATACTACAAAACAAGAATTTGTTTAATGGCACAGGATTAACAGTTCATGAATGCCTAGATAGAACATCCTTGGAATTGCGAAAAACACAAATTCAAGTACTAATAAAAGCAAGAAACGAAGGGCAATATGCTATTATTAGGGATAATAATCTAATCATTAACGGGGAAATATATCATGACCACTACGGAGTCAAGGGCACCACCTCAAAAGAAGTCTTAGACGAAGGACAAGGGAAGGACATTAACACATCATTACGAAGTTTTATAACAACTAAGGATGAATCTGGCTTTGGCGGAACGAAAAATACTAATACTAAACCGGAACCAATACAACCGAGACAAGGAAGAACAAACAAACGTACATTTCGAGGGAGATTTTAATGTATTATATCAGAATATACGTAGTCTTAATAACAAACAACATCTTATAGAGGCAGCAGTGGAAGGAGATAAGGACCTAGACGTACAAGTGATCTGCTTTACTGAGACACATATCTCAGAGGAAAAAAAAGATCTATTAACACTAGAAGATTTCGAATGTGCAGCATCATTTTGTAGAGGAAAGTACGGAGGAGGCGGGGTTTGCATATTCTTGAAAAAAGGAGTTGAATTCAAAGAGCGTAAGGACATAACAAAGGTTTCTACAGAATATATATTTGAAACATGCGCAATAGAGATTCCTAGCCTAGAGCTTCTGGTTGTTGTGTTATATTGGCCAGTAAGAAATAGAGATACAGATTTATTTTTTGAATCTTTAGAACGGTTATTGAATATACTGAGTTCAAAGGATATCCGTAAAAATATTATAATAGGGGGTGATTTTAATATAAATATATTAGAAAAGGATCAGTTATCTTTAAGATTATTGGATCTAATGAAAAGTTTTGACTTAAAACAATATATAAATGAACCCACAAGAGTGACACCTACAAGTTCTACGTGTATAGATTTAATATTTTCAAATATCCAAAAACAAACTCTTATAGCAAATGTAATAGATTATGGTCTCTCGGATCATAAAGGGATTATCTTAAAAATTCCAAGAGTAAAAACAGAAAATCAGAAGAATTGGTATTTACTAAAAAGACATTACAATGAAAAAAATATACAGCTTTTCAAGTCCCTATTAGGGAAAATAGATTGGAATAGCTTACTTAATACAGATAAAACTATAAATCAAAACTATAGTTTGTTTTTGGAAACGATTCAAAATTTATTACGCATTAGTATGCCTATGAAAAAAGTTAAAATTAAAAGCAAAGTTCAGAAGACGTGGCTAACCCAGGGTATAAAGGTCTCATGTAAACACAAAAGGTTGTTAAAACTATTAGTCCAACAAACAGAAAATCCTATTCTGCAAAATTACTATAAAAAATATGAAAAATTATTAAAAATCACGGTATTAAAATCTAAAAAACTAACTTATATACAAAAAATTAGAGATTCTGAGAATAAAACTAAAACGATGTGGCATATAGTTAAAGAAAGAACTAATAAAATTAAAAAAACCACTAGGAAAAATATTAATTTAAACGTCCTTAATTCTTTAATAGTGGATCCCAATGGTGTGGCAAACACATTTAACAACTATTTTGTAACGGTAGGAAATAAAGCAGATGCTGCTACTAGTCCAATGTCTTCGCCAAACGGACGTCCTGTGGTGATTCCGATTCAAAATTCTATGTATTTACAGCCCGTAGAGCCATCAGAATTGCACAAAATCATTGGTAATCTTAAGAACAAAAAAAGTTTTGGTTTGGATGAACTATCACCAAAACTAATAAAAAAATGAGCAAACGAACTTGTCCTGCCACTTGTATTTTTAATTAACCAATCCTTTTCCGAAGGCGCCGTTCCAGACCTGCTTAAAATATCCATTATCAAACCGATATTTAAGCAGGGTGATCCAACGGATTTAAATAACTATCGACCTATATCTCTCCTCCCAACCTTTGCAAAAATATTTGAATCGGCAATGTCACAGAGACTATACTCATTCTGTGAAAAATACAAAATATTGGATGAGAGTCAATACGGGTTTAGAAAGCATAGATCAACAACAATGGCAGTATATAATTACATACAAAAAATACTAGACTTTCTCAACCATAAACAATATGCAGTCGGGGTTCTCTTGGATATGAGTAAGGCTTATGACAGAGTATCATATAAAATATTGCTACAAAAGCTTTATGGCATAGGTGTAAGGGGAATAGCCTATGAGTGGTTCAAGTCGTACCTAACAAATCGTTATCAGTACGTGGAAGTGGAACATCACGATCCCAGTACTGGTGTCATATCTGGCGTGCGGTCACCAAGAGCTGCCGTGACCCAATCCATACCACAGGGAAGTGTAATAGGGAGTTTACTATTCCTGATATATATTAACGATTTACCTAAAGCGTTAAATGTTACAAGCATTTTATTCGCGGATGATATGTCAGTGGTTTTTCCATGTACAATGGAATCAGATTTAAATAAAAGTATAAATGACATTCTTAATGATATAAACAGTTGGCTAAGTGAGCATAATCTAATAATAAATTATACAAAAACTAAAATAATGCAATTTAGACCTTACCAAAGGGTTCCATTAAAAATAAATTTTAAAATAAACAATAATATGATAGAAACGGTGAATACTTTTAACTTACTTGGCATACATTTAGACACCAATATAAACTGGAAACAACACATACAAAATATTTCAAGCAAACTTTGTAGATTTGCTTATGCATTGTTACAGTTAAAGAAAACCACTGACATAGACACAGCTAAAACCGCATACTATGCGTATGCTCACGCTTGGCTTAGTTATGGCATTACCTTATGGGGAAATAGCACGGATGCCCTAATGTTATTCACGCTACAAAAGAAATGTATTAGGATACTGGCAAACATTGACTCAATGGAAAGCTGTAAACCGTATTTCATTAAATTAAAGATTCTAACAGTACCATCCTTATACATACTAGAGATATGTAAATTTGTCAAAAAGAATCAACATTATTTCACTCAGGCCAAGGATATCCATAACCGCCCAAATCTTAGATATAAAAATAGGTTAGTACTGCCCACCTCAAGATTGCAAATGTATAGTCAGGGACCATATGTAATGGCTATTAAAATTTATAACAAAATTCCAAAGTTCATATCATCAGAGATTCAATATAATTTATTCATCCAAAAATTAAAGACTCATCTACTTGGAAAATGCTATTATGGCTTGAATCAGTTTTTTGACGAATGACATGGAGTGAAAAGCCATTGAGTATTGTCCATGACTTAGTTAAATAATGTACTTTAATCCTAATACAACGACATTATTATTATTCTACTCTTTTGACATTAGTATTTTATCTTTTTTTCTTTTGTTGGCACTTCTTTTGACACTATTTGTCGACATAATTATTGACATTACTATTTTTCTTAAATTTTGATGGGTTTATATTATGTTTTCTTTCCTGTTAGTTATTGTCTAATTGTGATATTTATTTTTTAGTTGTAGGGATTATGTTGGGAAGCGTTAAAAATAATTTGTTAAATATAATAATAATAATAATTTATAATAATTTTTGTGTTTATTTAATAAAAGGACATATACTATATAAATTTAGTTTTAAGATACTTGCAATACCCAGACTGGGTCATGTACTTGACTAACCTAATTGTAAGATCTATAAATATTTTGTACATGTGCAATGTGAAAATAAATAAATAAATAAATAAATAAATTCCTACATAGTCTGCGGGATTCCAGGCAAGAACATTTGTTCCAAGCATATGATCATGGAAAGACGCTGACTGAGCCAAAGTCTCGTCCCGTCGCAGACATGTGCAGTCAGCATTTATTTGTGTAACTTGGTCACGAGTTGACGGGCCAGCGGCAGGTGACAGCTTTAGGAATAGACGTATTGGTCTACCTTCTTTTTATTTTTTATTTTTTATTTATTTTTTTCTCTTTCGTTGTCGACGATATGTAATTAACGATAATCATTTACTGGCCACTATCATTATATATATAAATCATTCTCTACGATAATTATTAACCACGAGCCTTAAAATGTATATCTGGTCAACTATGGAGCCCATTCTCATAAATATAATCTACCATGCAGCACCGTACATGTGTGCACAAGGTTGCAACAGTTCCCTCCTGATGAAAACAGTCCATTGACTGTGATTGAAAAGATAATACAAAATATTTTTATTGAATAACATAATGTTTTTTACATTCGTGACGTCCATCTTTTTTATATATATAATAATGTCAATTGACGGGACGAACAAGTCGTGCACCTGTTGGTAAGCGACACGCCTATCTGTAACAGTTGCAGTGTCACTCACACACACACACTGCCATGAAGTTGATAACGACTTCACGCGTTAACTGCACACAGCCCCATATCTTTCTACATTAGTTTTGATTATAGTGACCCTCCCTGCCAACCCTTAGAGTACACGAGAATAATAATAATAATAACGCCCACACTCAACATAGCCTTGCACTAGGGAAACCCTTTGTCGCAGGTGCCATGGACACACACATCGACAACCACAAATTACACCCAAAGTCACTAGAGAAATAAATGTAGGTCATGCAAATATTTCTCCCGGCCCGGGAATCGAACCTGGGTCCTATGCGTGGCATGGTAACCGTTCGGCCACGGAGGCAGACAGAAGGGCACACACAGGTTCTGACTCCAGATCAGCCAGTGTACAGGGTTGTCACAGATCTCTGTCACTTGACTTGGTTCTCGACAGGTTAGTGTCTCCGTAGAGTCGCCCGGGTGCACGTGCAGTACCTTCCCTATTTTCCAGACAGGTACCGGAGCTTTAAGCATGCTCATTTCGCACTGCACATTGCACAACTAGCGGTTGCCACCGCTAAGCCGTCGACTCTTAAGTCCACTATCAAATCTCCTCATTGGTGGCGGAGCTGTAAGGATGATGCATTAACTGCATACAATCATATTAACTGCATGAAGTCGGTTCCGTGATGCGTGAAGTTGTTATTAACTTAATGCAGTCGGCGTCTCGGTTGCATGAAGTTGATTACGACTTCATGCATTAACTGCAAACATGCAGTCTATCTGTTAGCAGATTTTACGATCGCACTGCAACTGTTGTGGACAGGTATGTCGCTTACTGTCATGCACACAACTTGTTCGTCCCGTCACTTGGCGTTATAAAAAAAGTATTGAGAAGGATAATAGCCGCTCACGCGATGCGCTCCTCCTACCGCAAAATGGCGGCTATTTGGTTTCGCAATTAGAAAAGGATTCAGATTAAATACAAGTTTTTAAAAATAAAAAATATTATTCTGCGTTGCTAAATAAATACCCTCCGTACTACAACAAAAACATCTCAAATAAAATGCAGTAATACACCGCAAATCTTCAAAATTAGTATTAGTTCTTTTACCTGTTATAACTTCGATATCCGATAAATCGGTATAATAATAATAATAATAACGCACACACTCAACATAGCCACGCACTAGGGAAACCCTGTGTCGCGGGTGCCATGGAGACATACATAGACAAACACAAATTACACCCAAACTCACGAGAGAAATAAATGTAGGCCATACAAATATTTCTCCCGGCCCGGGAATCGAACCTAGGACCTCTGCGTGGCAGTCCGGCATGGTAACCGTTCGGCCACGGAGGCAGTTATAAAATCATCACCGGCACCTCTAGGTGTGGTATGCTTCCAGAGACGCATGAATCGCGTGAGCGGCTAAAGGTTTTTCCTTTACACACTCCCATCCATCCTGCAACAAGTTTGAATAACTGCTCTTTACCAGCCTGTGTAATACTGTATGTATTTACTTCCCGCGATGGACCGTCCCCGGGAATAAACCATATTTTATTTTATCTACCGCCATACATTACCGCGAGTGCGACGAAGACGGAAAGATCGTTTGTAACCGACCATTACGCTAGTTTACGAGCGATAAACCGGACAAATGAAATAGTTTGCTGCTCCAGCGCAATAGCTCGGTGTCGGCCCGTCGATTTGTCAAGTCGTATGTTTCTGTGACTCTTGGAAATTACTTTTGTATGGTTTCGACGTGACTGGCAAGGGCTGAGTAAACAGTGGAACGTGTCCGTTTGCCCTAACTGACGAAGTGTTGTTTGTTGTCAGTGCTGGATTTATACCGTTATGCACGCTGAATGATAGTGATGCAGATGCTTTGAAACGACCCCGAAGTGGTTCAAATGTGAATAATTAACCAAATAGCTTCATGGACCGGTGGTGTGTCTAGACTAGCTCGTTAATTAAAGTACCTACTTAATTTAAGAGCCTATTTTGATACACGCACACGGCGTATTTTACACGCGCTGACGACGCGCGGTTCACGAACGCGCGTCTTCTACGCATATACGTGCCGCAGACGCACTGTAGTGAATCGACTCAAACGCGAGGAAATATCGCGTTGCAAGCAAGAAGCTTATAATACTCCTACGTACGTTGTTGTAAATCAAAATACCATCTTTTGCTTTTTAACTTAACTACATCCTTTTTATGTACATTACAGGTTCCATATTTAAAAGTAACGAAATCACTTACGCGTATTTGCTTTCAAACTTGGAACCTATGACATACATAAAAAAGGATTATATTATTTAAATTAAAAAGCGAACAATGGTACCTTGACTTACAACAATTTACGTGAGAGGTATCGTATACGCCACTGGAATTTATGTTTACAATTTCATGTAGTTGCTTCATTTAAAAAACTAATTAAAATTAACAAACAAATCTAAAATTAAAACTATCTCTTATCAAAATGCGCGATATATACATCTGCGGCGCCTATATCGCGACGAAGCATAAACGCGCGTCGTCGGCGCGTATATGCTTATATGCTTAAAAACCCTGTGTTCATAGGGCTCTGAAAGCAGCAATTGTAAATGCTATTTGTATATCCCTCAATTGCTTTCCTTGATCGCTTTTTAAGTAATCAAGATGTGCTTTCAAGATTTCCTTTTGCATATCCCAAATTTCTGTTGTAAGTTTGCCTGAAAGAATTGCTACATAAGCAATGAGGCCGCCGGTTACATACTAACATGTTATTTTCATACTTAAGGTACTGTCGTTACTTGTACTGTAACGTGTTGTGACTGTAACTTTATGTACAATAAAGAATTCAAGAATTCATTCGTTCAAGAAAACTGCCTCCGTGGCCGAACGGTTACCATGTCGGACTGCCACGCAGAGGTCCCAGGTTCGATTCCCGGGCCGGGAGAAATGTTTGTATGGCCTACATTTATTTCTCTCGTGAGTTTGGGTGTAATTTGTGGTTGTCTATGTGTGTGTCCATGGCACCCGCGACACAGGGTTACCCTAGTGCGGGCTATGTTGAGTGTGTGCGTTATTCATTCGTTCAAGAAATCAAGAAATTATAAAATATTTGCATGTGACCATATAGGTACGGGACTGACTCAAATTCAAACAATGATATCGTCATATTGCTTAAAACTCTACTGCTCATTCATAAGGCAGATTCCCCCGAGAAGAGCAAGAGACTCTAGGGTTTGCTCTTTGTAAATATATAATTGTACACATTTACTATATATACCATTATTATTTTTATGTATAGTTGTGCGCCTAATGGTAATCTACACGCCTATCCATAACAGTTGCAGTGCCATTAAGAGCTTTAAATTGCAAAAAAGATCTGAGGGGCACTACCACTGTGCCCGTCACCCTGCGACATAAGTTGACAAATCCCATATGCCCGTAACTTCGCCAGCACCCTTACCCTTCAAAACCGGATCGCAGTAATTCTGGCGTTACTGCTTGGCGGCAGAAATAGGTAAGGTTCCTTCCTTCGTACCTGTGGGTATTCATGTGGTCTGTAGACTACATAAATACTAGTAATAGACTGGTTAGTGGGAGGGGTCCGCGTTACCTAGTTTATGAACAGACGTTCATATGAGTGTCAACAGCGCGTCAGTCGTCGTTGAAATGTGATACAAAATTATTTTTTGGAAAAAACAGAAATATGCCGAATTGTGCCATTATATCAAGTCGCGTAAGAAGCCAAAGTTTAAAAAGTACTCCGGGAGTGATTTCATGTCATCGGTAAGTACTAAAACTATGTATTTTCTAATATTTTGAACAATACAATACTATAATTTCGAAACAAAACTATTTTCTTGCAACCCGGTAATAACAATATACATTGGTTGCTAGCCATCGCCGCCGTCAAAAGAACATTCGAATGACGCTCAATGAATTGCTTGCAATAGCGTCGTATTACACTTGGTGCTGGGTCCGCGTTTTGTAATCAAATTATCGATATGTAGAAATTCTGTATTAAACCCGGTTTTGGTTTAGTTCAAATTTTTTTTATTATAGCGATACTAATGTGTAAACATAAATTGTTTACAGGATTTAAAAGCTAACAATTTTGATTACTTAAATGTTTGGTTCTAACACTCGCAATAGTTTTTATTTTTTCAATTTAAGTAAAAACGACTTGTTAATGGAAAAAAAGGAATATAGAGAGAAGTACAGTACAGTATCGATAATTTTACATTGCACGTAAACTCGTGGAGTATCAAATGAAGATTTTATGATTGGAGCTTTTCTTTCCTTTATCTACATGATTCTTATCTCCCTACTTGCTTATTATATGTCACCTTCATACGTCTGAGTTCTTAGTTTTATCACAGGCATGATTTACATTTGCAGTTTTTGTATTAATTTTTTTTAGTTTCCCGCCGCGAAGCAACGGGCAATAAAAGCTGGGTACCTACTAAATGTAGCACCATTTGCTATAGACATTTTATGACATCACATTAAATTATATACATATAAATAACAACCGAAAAATTCATTAAGAAATAAATCATTTGGTTAATCAAGTGGACATGAAACTCAGAGTCGCCTTCACAAATTATAGACCACATCTAAATGTGAAAACATTTCTGAAGCATTGTCAGTTATGCTTCGTCAAGTTTTCATGAAACAAATGATTCGCTTCTTCGCCTTCGGAAATTCTTTCTCTTCATTTTCTTGACAAGCTCGTCAACGCTATAGGTGTAGTCATGTTTAGCCAGTTCAGAAAGAGGTAATTGTTGAACAAATATATCATATTTCAGGGCGAATAAATATTTTTATGATGACTGTGTTTTAATATTTCAACCCTTCCAGTGATCGGATTGACTTGAAATCTAGTAGGTTAATGAAAGTACGATGGCAGTATAATAAATCACTAATACTGTGATTGTAGTATGTAGCTACGTATACGCACACGCCTGCGTAGCTAAAATCAATTAATATTTGCGTGTAGTAAAACCTTATGCGTATTTGGTAAGAAATGTATGCGTATAAAAGTCAGCTACGCCAGTTCTCGAAGAAATTGCTTTAAATGCCGTTTCCATATACTCCGTGATTGACCCTAATTATAGCAAGTATAAAGCAATGCCTGGTTCAATATTCCGTTACTTATGAAACATAATGTCGATATCAATTAAATGTCACATCCCTATCTGTGGATTGTCAACTTTTTGCTTTTGTTCCAAAAAGTTTATGTTCATAGGATTCTTAGCTTTTATGTGACTAGTAATAATAAAACCTTATTAGATTCAAATAAGTTTCAATTTTTTTTATCAAAAGTTTTTAAATATTGTCTATTTTCGTTAGATAAATTTGAACCAATCAAAATTATGTTACCTTAGTACTAATGTAAGATTACGTTTTCAAATGTGTGCGTGTGGCGACACCGGTTTTGATACAAATGTTGCTTGATGCCATTTCCATTCTTTTCTTTCTTCCGTGTTCGTACCTCTTTAACGACGTAATATGAGGTCATAATCCTCTACTCTGCCTTATAACGACCTCGTTCAATGAGTGATAATTTATTATTTACTAAACTGCGCACATTTTGAATAAAGTTAGTAGTAATGCCAGCTCCCCGGTGGGGATTGGACGTGTTAATAAATTCAAATATATCTCACTGCTAATGCAATAGTGTATTAACTCAAAAAGTTAATTTATTCAGAATAGGTGAAAATCTAATTACTCAGTTCCCGTGAAAGATTATTATAATTTATGTATAACTTAAAATCTATTAGACATCTAAACAACTCCTATTTGCCAATTAGAAGTACATTTGAAAATAAAAGTAAAAAATAACTTCATATTTTGAAGTAAGAACTGTTTTATCCAGAACTAGCTCACAAAACGTTAGTCACATTCTGGATTAAGTAGATATATTTTCATAGTTTCTTACAATATTCTAATGACTATTTTTTTGACGTGTAAAGAAACAAATTTTACGTTCAGAAATGGTATAAACTTGAATTTCACGTATTTTGAGTTACAACACTATTGAATTAGCAGTGCGATATCTTTATTTCTTTTCGTCATCGTATATAATGGACCCTTGCCGGCAACCGTGTTTCCCAGCTTATACAACCCGAGTATCTTCAAGTTACAAATTAATTACACATGTCAATCCTTAATGCGTCAAGTAGATACAAATATAAATCAGCAACAGGCTTCGTCACATAAAAATCAACAATGCAAATCGCCAGACATAATTTTTATTTAACTATTATGAATGTAAAAAGGCCGCTCTGAATCGTAGCCGGTTCAAACGCTTCCATAATACTGGCACCATTACCGCGTTGAATGGCCAAAGAAATTTGTTGCACCAGGTAAAACCCAGAGTGTGGATCGCAACCTCTATCTCTAAGTCGACGACCCAATTTAAAAATTAGGAAGTCATATCGCACCCCTCATGGAATAAGTGAAATTACGTCAAAAATGTTTATTACTAAATTGGATACAGAAAAATATAACCTACATCCTCCCTAATTGTTGTAACTATGTCGACAATATCTAAATACACTTTTAAAAAACATTTAAAATCTGCTTATATTGGCCAAGCAAAGACTGGGTATTCCTTTGCATTTCACGTCTGAGGCACACCCCGGACACTCCATACAACAGTCGAAAATTATTTACCTACTACTACTACATACATACAGCAAGACGCTATCTGCACACGCGCAAATGTGTGCGTGAAGTGGCACGGTTACCCATCACTTTCTCGCACTGTTACGTTACGTGGTCAGAACGGCAACATAGCGAAAATTCTAACGCGAAGCTGTTATCTATGATTCTATTAATAGAATCCTAATAATTATACATGTCTATTAGGTATTTATATAGACATATTATTATTTTTTTCATTAATTTACTAACTAGAGTAATATGAAGATTTATTTCAAAAATGTATTAAAAGCACTTCAAATGTTATATTTCGGACATGTACTTTTAAGTAAGGTAACCAAGGTATGTGAAATTGCTTGTCCAAGTTTAGTTAATAATTAGATATATTTACTACTTACGTAATATTTATCGGCAGTACGAATAGAAAATTCGCGAAGTAATGGCGTCTCATTATATAGATATAATAAATCTGTATTTTTTATGCATATATTCATTGACTTACAAATAAATGGACGACGGGTCTAATACAAAAACCACGAAAAAAATGTCCCAAGTCAACCTATTCGAAATTTAAATTGTAATGTCAACGCAGTATCGCGCTGTCAGTAGAACAAATGAAGACTGTCGCGCTCTGTATACGATTTTAGCGCCTTACAAGTGCGGACACTTTTTAGCGCGGACCCGACGTCCATATAATTGTAAGTCAATGCATATATTACATAAATTACTCTGCAGTAAATAAATGAAGAAAACAGTAACTGAATGAGTCTCAGACATACGTTTTTTTTTACTTACTTCGTTTCATCTTTCGGAAAATGGTGATAAACAGCCGTACACAGCACAATTCACGACCATTAGAAATAGTAACGTAAAATGATGTTTTATATTAACGTTCAAATTTCGTAATGAACAAATGAAAAGTATATTCACCAATAGAAAACGGCTCGCCGGCAGCCTTGTTGTCGTTCAGTCAATGTGACCGACAATGTGCGGGGCGTGGTGCCGTACCTAAAACTAGGGAGGGGCGGGGAGTGTCCGTACTCTTATTCTTTATTCTCTGCCTGAGGAGTCGTATCCGTCCGATTTATTATTATGTTAGCAAGTAAATTAAATATTATCCAATACCTTATTTTACAATGATCACAAACAATAATCAACTTAAAAAATTTTGCTTTCTTTTTTAACCGACTTCAAAAAAGAAGGAGGTTCTCAATTCGATTGTGTTTTTTTTGTATGTATGGTACGCAATTTTGTATGTATTTTTTGTAGTATTTGTGAGCCGATTTTCATGATTCTTTTTTGTTGGAAAGAGGGTATTTTCATAGTGGTCCCATTTAATTTTGAAGAAAATCATCTACCTCTAAGGGTGGCTGTTCACGCATGAAGATTCATTTTTTAAACAGCGCCTGAATTTTATTATAAGGAGCAATTATTTTAATGGTTGATTTTGCTATTCTCCAAATCAAGGCGTTTTTCTGTCTCATTACGTATACTTTGAGTATGAGAACCGATTTTTATTATCTCCTGTAACAAGTCCCGTATATTGGCGAACTAGGGGATAAATCCGGGTTTGCGCACTTTCCGGTAACCGATTTCAATAAAACTTGGTAATTATATGTAATTCCACGTACTTTTGAGGTCGTTTTTTTTAGTACTCTGTACCAAGATTATTGATTTGTAATTTATTATTTGTTTTAAGTTTGTAATTTATTCTTTGAATCTTTAATTCTCTGTAAGTGCATACTTCATACACTTCATACACATATGCTTCGTGTACACAGTACCTACATTAATTTGCACAGGCAACAATCTTTTTCTCTTCTCTTTTTGATTTTCCTCGTGACCTTTTGAGAGATAGCTTAAAATCAACGCATCGTTTTTGCGACGGTTTTACGCCGAGCTACGTCCTTTGGGCCACGGCAGCATACATGATACATTTTTGAATTAATTGATATTAATTTATTATGAATTGATAGATAGATAATAATTGGAGAGGATGTAGGTTATATTTTTCTGTATTCAATGAAGCAATGAAACTTTTTGACCTAACTTCACTTTTGTCATTCTTCCATGAGGGATGCGTTATGTACATTCATAATTATGTTACAGAGATTCGAACCGGTTTTCACCGCCCAACTGCACCAACAAACAAAATGTACAGGACATAGATTAGGGCGCCAACTAATTAGACTCTTGTGCTACAGTGGCGCAACTCTAGCGCTTCAGTAATTTTTGGTTGACTAATTATTATGACTGCAAAAGTGACACGTGCCTGTCACTACAGTGACGCTGCGCATGCACTTCTAAATATTGTATGAAAATTAGGAGTGGCACGGTCAAGATGATGCAATATTTGAAAAACGATAACAAAGATAAATAAAGATCTCAGTTCTCTAATGTATAAATGGACACACATCAAAAGTGTCTAGGAATCAAGTACGAATGGATTTTATATTGTATGTGTTTTTTATGTTACACGATTACTCCGCTGTTTCCTCGTGGTCCCACTAATATGTTCCACTAGTGAGGCTTGTCTCTTGTGGTCCCACTACCATTTCACAACTCCCAATATAACATTAAAGTTGAATATTACCTTAGTTGTGCTTAAAATAAAAAATATAAAAGACTCCGGTTTCGTGCACGTTCCGTTAACCGATAAACTAAAAAAAACAAAACTTTGCTTATCGAGTTCTTAGGTTTTCGCGATTGTAAACACATAGGAAATGAAACTATTTTTCTGGATTTAAATCGCGTATATTTGTTTTTTCAAACAAACCGACGTTTCGGGCCCTTTACAGGTCCCATGGTCACGGTTGACTGAGGTGGTACAGTCTTCAACCAGTTATGTCTAATATGAATGCAAACCACCCTATTTGTCCACTATAGTTACAATAGTTATTAATTAAATACCTTATTTTTAATTTTACAAAGAAAACATTCCAATTTACGCTACATTAAGTTTTACAAATTATTTTATTTAATGAATTTTTATTAACTTTAATTTATTATTAATTATTAATAGAAATTAGAATAAACACAAACATATTAATTAGTACTGCAGTCTTATGTCTGTTTGGGATTTTTCATTAGAGGAAATACTGGATCCCAAACTGGTGGTACGGAGAAACCATATTCCCTGTTGAAATTAGGATGTTTTTTAATTTCAATGGCCTCTCGCAGCATCCTGGGCAGATAACGGACTTCTTTTGCAAGGACCTGGGGTTTGTCAAACTTCATTGAATGTGTAGGTTTATCCATGACATGCTCGCAGACTGCAGACTTGTTTACGCGACGGTGTTTGACATCAGCTATATGTTCTTTGACGCGGGTACAAATACTTCGCTTTGTTTGTCCACTTTTTTGTTACTTAAAAATAAAACTTTTTTTAAATTAAACTTTGCTTGTTACTAAAAGTTACAATCAAATTCAAATTATAAAATTGACCAAAAAAATCCGTTGGTGTTAAAAAAATTCAATTAAAAATCTGTTTTTCAATAATTAGCAAAAAAATGCTTGACCCCTAGGCGCTTTTGATGTGTGTCTTTGGAAAAAATAAACAACCAGTCAATGCTGCTTTGAATCAAATAATAGATAGAAGGTATTTTCGTTCCGATTGTTCAAAGGTTACAGACGAAAAGGAACTGTCTTATCTTAAAATGGTATGACAGAAAAATAAAACATCATTTCCACTACGTTGAATATATAGAAAGAGAAACCTGAGCTGAGGCACAGGGGTCCGTGTCAATAGTGTCAGTACAACAAAAAGGCAAATGCTACTCGTATATCAGTTTGATTTTATTTATACTGTTTGGCTCTTGAGCGGTTTGTTGTTACTTGGGAACTTCTCGCAATCGGTTTTATATATATACCAAAGTATACATAAGTATTGCAATACACAGGTAATTTTACCCAATATATACCACATATCCGCTCACGCAATACATGCAGCCGTAGACACATACCACACCTAAAGGTGCCGGTGATGATTTTATACCGATTTATCGGATATCGAAGTTATAACAGGTAAAAGAACTAATATTAATTGCTATTTCGGTAACTACTCTAGCAAACCATAAAGTTTTTAATGCCTGGGTCTGTCATTTAAAAAAAATAAACAACTTCAAAAATACGTCACGACAATCGTGTGTGTTATTGTTTGGGCTGGTGATTTCGGTGTTTATTTATTGAAAACATACCGTAAGCAGCGTTTTTTAAGGTTACCCTGAATATAAATGTTTATAAACTATACTTTAAGGAGTAATTTCATGGTAAACGTTAGAACCACTCAAACGGAATATTATCATATTTACCCAACTACACCAAAAATTTCATTAGTGCTTTTTAAGTGTAGGATTTGCTGTGTATTTTATTTGAGATGTTTTTGTTGGTAGTACGGAGCGTATTTATTTAGCAATGCAGAATAAAAATTTTTATTTATAAAAACTTGTATTTAAACTGAATGCTTTTCTAATTTGCGAAACCAAATAGACGCCATTATGCGGTAGGAGGAGCGCATCGCGTGAGTGGCTATAGTCGAACGTCAAAAGTCAAACGAAAAAGAAAAACAGCAAAAACATTGAAAAAGAACAAAACGTAAGTAGTTCGCGACAGTTTAATTTAAGAATAGAAATAGTTTAATCGTCTTTTGTTTTTGACTGGCCACATGTACCGGAACGTTTTTCTGGTGCATGTGGCCAGTGATTCCTTATCACTATATATATATCACTAGTTCTTATCACTATTCAACCCTTTTTTAGCGTTCCTCTAAATATGTCTTTGAGTGTATGAAATAAAATGAAAAACGCTTTGAGATCATTCAAGCCTTTTCGGAGATACGATACCACAGACACACAGATAAAGATTGCAAACATATAACTCCTCTTTTTTTGCGTCGGGGGTTATATGCACATAACCATGATAATAATAACAGTCATGCCAATTACCTGACCTCAAATTAGGAATTTACCTGGGCTATGAGTGCCAAAGCAATAAAATTTAACTCCGTGATACCCAAAACAACCAGAACCAATTTAGAAAAGATCCGCCGAGTCACTAAGTTGACATAACTTGTCGATTGTATCAAAAATTTTTATTAACATTTTCAACTTCTTTTTGTGTGAAATCCCAATTCTTGTATCGAATAACCCTCTTGATTTACAGTCATTTACGTAATATTTCGTGGAAACCGAAAGGACACATGATAACTGAGTGAAAAATATCAAACTCACTCTAAGGGAATCGCCACATTTATCGAAACTGATCAAGTATCACCACACTTCGTCACCTGTCATTAATCCAATTGGCCGTCTAATTCATCCTTGGTCGTTGAAGTTATCGTTTGGTCATCCACGCCGACGTTCGGTTGCAGACGCCATCAATTGGTGGGGGTACCGACAAATGGCGAATAGTATATACCTTGAAGCCATGATAATATAGTTGGAATTTCAATGATAATGGTCATAGCTACAAAAACAACTGAATGAATGAATGGAATACTGAGCTGAGGGCGATTGCAGCTATACGGAGCGAAGGCAGGTAGGAAGAAAAGCTAGGGGCAAAGACAAAGCCACGATTGTAGGCTTCGGTAGATACCGCGGACCATATCTAACGATCGTCGTAGCCAACCAAGCAGTAAAGTACATCATGTAGTCGACTTGGAGACTGACGCCCGAATTTCCTGGAGATGACCACCTGGCTAAGGATTACCGCGGCATAATGGTCGTCAATATGCGCTTGCATTTGAGTATACCGAAGAATCCCTTGCTGTTCCATCCCGCAAATAGGTGCCAAGCCCCGTTCAGCTGTCGTCGGCGCCATAATGATGTGATTGGAAATTGGACAGGAAGCCGATTCATTGCTAGGCAAAACGTCTCTTTCGCTCTAATTGCACGGACATGAAGCTTTTACTGACCGTCCTAATATGATTCTGCCTCGTTATCAACATCGTGTGGTGACTCCCATACACAGTTTTGACGAGTACATCGAAACAATAGTTCCTACTACGCATACGAATATTAATCACTGTCATTACAATTTGTACAATCTTCAGGGGCGATATTCTTTCGGTTATCGATAATTAATGGTCCACCTGATTTATTATGAAAATAAATGAGTTTCCATATGTAGAGGCTATTCATCTTCCGTATTATTGATTTGTTGACACGCCTTTTTGTTAGGTTTGTTACATTAAACAATATTTTCCACTCTATACTTTAGCATTATGTCGCACCCTTGGCATAATAAAGATACATCTGCAAAATTACCTTTCAGAAGAAATGTTTACAGATTCTACGAACGAAATTAGTCCATTTACTACTTATGACTTTTAATGCTTGAATAAGAGAGTTATTATATTTCACATATACTTAATTTGTTTCACGTAATCGTATTATTTTTACGAGTTTTTATGGTATAGAGGGAGTAAATAGCCAAATAGATTGAGTCTAGACCAGAGATGGGCAGTGGGTTAAAACTTAATCAATCCGCTAGGGTTTTAACTGGGTTTTTACCCAATAGGACGGGTTTTAACGCATTTGTGCCCAAAATTGTGGGCAGAAACAGCAAATATGGAACTTGGTATAATTTCATACTTATTAAAAATTTCTAACGATTTTTTGTATCTATAATTTCAATGCGATTTTCAAGCAAATCTATTCAATAGAAAGGCAAATCGAATCGTCTTGGTCAAAAAGCAATAATCATTCACACACACACATACACACACACACACACACACACACACACACACACACACACACACACA
>NW_020654650.1:19962-25524 GCF_003589595.1 Hyposmocoma kahamanoa
CACACACACACACACACACACACACACACACACACACACACACACACACACACACTCACTCATGCTATGTATATGTATCTTCTTCTCTACAAGTTCTACATATTACCGAACAATAAATGTAATTAACTGAATCTGAGTTGGGAGGCCTGGAAACCTAAAATGCAAATCATAGATTTAGTTTAGGCTCCAGCTTTCCACAAATGTAATTTGTTTTGAAATTGTCACCTTAGATTTAATATCTCTTTTTAAGTAATATTTGTGGAAGGAGAAATAAACGATTTTTATTTTTATATTTTGTAATAATATCATTAAATTTGAACAAAACTCGATTTAAAATAAACATTTAATAGTTTTTGCCCTCGATTTTGGGCGTTAATGGGATTTACCCCGATTAAGTTAACAAAGTGCTGGGTTTAAAACCCGGGCACTTGCCCATGTCTGGTCTACACTAGACCATTACATGAGATATATGATCTAAAAGCAAAAACTGTAACTGGTGTAATTGTATATCGATGCTTGAAAGTCAAAATGGGATAAGCGACACTTTTGGTCTTTATTTAGTTACATATGCCGTTGGAATCAACTAACGTTTCTGATTCCAACGGTATATATAACTCAATTTGACCTAGAAGTGTCGCTTATCGCATTTTCAAACGTCGATATGTCTTGTGAGTTTCCCTAATGGCTTTTTAGTAATAATGTGCGATCGTTATTATTATATGAAAATCATACAATACTTCACGCCAGTGAGTTAAAATCAATTTGCTGCGGCGAGAGACTTTATATTTAAAGCGTTGTTGTCGATTCTGGCATTCTCTTTTCTACCCTTGTCACGCAGTATTAATTTAAAAGGGACCGCAACATTTTGGTCTGTGCAATTAAGTTAAGAATTTGGAGTCAAAGAGTGGACGCCATTAAAGTCCATTTGATGCCTAAGCCCCAACAGTGAGTAAATCAGTTGAAAATGAAATATCGAAAAACGGACTTTACGTCATGTGGTATACAGTACATTTTCGAGACGATACTGAATGAGCAGCGCGCAATTCTCGAGGCGTATACTTGTTAATTTTACTTAAACCCTAAATGTATTATTATAAGTTACACGAAACCTAAGCGTTAAATAGACTATTATTCACCTTTAATTGCATAAGGGTAAAACTAGTTTTGGGATCGACGTCTATTTCTGCTACAGCTACTGCTATAGATAATGCTACAGTTACTACTGTTGCTTCTTGTTTTTTTTTTTTAATTACTGTAATGCCATGTTATACTATTGTACTAAATAAATAAATTTGACGGCCTCTGCGGTCATCATTATTTCATTGGTAAACAAATTACACTTGAAACCATCTTACTGGTTAAACTATACTGCTTATTCGTAAAGCGGATTCCCCTGAGAAGAATGAGCAGGCTCTAGGGGTTGCTCTTTGTGAATATACATTTGTATACATTTATCATTACAATATTTAATTTAAACATCTTACTTAGATCGAGACTCCCTGAAAGAGCTAAGCGGGGTCTTTCAAGTACACAAAAGCTGTAATACTTTTAGTATAAAGTTTTTGTTTCACTATACTTTTAAACCTCCTAAATGGCAAATTTTGAATATCAATCGGAATCTTATTGTAGAAGTGAATACAATAAATGACTATAAATCTGTAATAGATTTCTCATAGATGGCGCTACGACTAAAAAGTCGTTGAAAGACCAAGTACAAAGACACGACGCAAGCACATAGAAAAATTCGTGAGGTCCGTTGGTTCGTTCCGTGGCTTAGTTGGTATAGCGTCTGGCACGGTATGCAAGACGTCGGTTCGAATCCGACCGGATCGAAGGAATTTTTTCTGAGTGTTCGATCTTTGTATTAATAATTATAACAAACTAGTGGAGTAATTTCACAAAAAATAATTGAATATCAATTCAATAAAAATTTAATTAATACAATAAATGAATTTGAGACTTTGTGAAGACGATTGTCAAGACCGGTTTTCATGTTTTATTTTCATTTCATGTCGCCATCTCTAGGGTCCCGGGTTTGATCCTCGGCTAGATCAGTGTAGAAAACTAACTTTTCTATATAACGTCGTTATTTTCGACTTCCATAACACAAGCGCTTTAGTTACTTACTTTGGGATCAGAGCAACGTATGTGGTGTTGTTTACATTCATAAACGTACATTGCATGCCGCAATAATGACATGAACCAATGACCCGTTAATTCCGCAGTAACCGTTCTCGTACTAAGTTACAACCGGTCTAAGTTATTTATAAATATTTTACATAAGTTCTTTTGTCATAGTCTTAGTAAAAAGTACTAAAAAAGACTGACCGCAAAAGTCATTCATCCCTAAGTTTGCCACATTTTGAGGTGGAAAATTTTCTTCAAATTTAATTGGAACGACTACAGAGGTATACTCTTTCCAACAAAAAAGAATCATCAAAATCGGTTCATAAATGCTGGAGTTATCACGTAACATACATACAAAGAAATAAAAAATACGTTCGGAAGACCAACCAGGTATACATTTAGCTGACAAGAACTGACAATAAATATTTCCTATGTGGCGTACACATGTCTAGATTGTTTCTATTGTGCACTGACATCAAAAAACAGTGCCGCTACCGTAAAAAATGTTTAGTTGATCATAGCAAAACATTTTTCCGTACAGATGGTTTTTGCTATGTAAACAGCAAAACAAAGACCAGAGACCCGGTTTTTAGTTTTCATCACAACAACGCTGAATAACTGGAAGCCACACAAAAACAAACCGCATGCAAAAATTTCCTCATCTGCGTACATAACTATCTATTGTACGCCTCGTATAATAAAAATCTTCGTTCAAAGTGAAAGGCTTACGGAATAATCCGGTAAGCCCGCTCAATGTGGCTTTAGCAGTCTTGCTTCTGTCTTCAGGAACGGGAAATATTTTTGGCATATTTTTTCCTCAACTTCTCTGTCTTTGCACGTGAAATGATAATATTAAAAAATGATTCGTTTAATATTATAAAACTTTATTGAATACCACAATGTTTTACTACGGTGATATTCGATTGTTTTTGTGAAGTTACTCCACTAAGGCTCAACTCACACTGGCGCAACGTTGAAGTGTCGCGACGCGTCATATTTTTCGCCTAGTGTATATTCATCTCTATTTACCCATTATTAAGGTACAAATTTGTGTTATGCAAATATGATATATATATATATATATGATGCAGAAGTTTTAATAAAACGAAAATAAAAACGTTTACTCATTGACTTACAATTATATGGACGTCGGGTCCGCGCTAAAAAGTGTCCGAACTTATAGGGCGTTAAAATCGTATACAGAGCGTCATTCACGCTTTAGTCTTCGTTTGTTCGACTGACAGCGAAGCAAGCAAAATTAGACAGTACTGCGATGACATTACAATTTAAATTCAACGTTTTAGCTTTTTCATATTCCTTTACATGTCACTACGTTTAAATAGGTTGACTTGGGACATTTTTTTCGTGGTTTTTGTATTAGACCCGTCGTCCATTTATTTGTAAGTCAATGAGTCCATACGTAAAAAGTGCTATAAGTTTCAAGTCTTTTTTTATACGTTCATAATTTTGAATATATTCGCATTAGTTTAAAGTATTTATTCGTACAAGTTTATAGTCTTGTAAAGTGTTTCCTCCTTACATACGTCTGTAACCTGTAAACTACTATTCTGAGTACGTTAATAGCCTAGTAAAGTATTTTCTCGATAACGTTCGTAGTTGTAAAGTACTTACTTACTCACTGCCTTTGACGACTTCGATCTTCGTTTGTCTTCCCCAAAGTTGTCATCGTCTTTAGAAGCCTTTTCTTGACTGAAAACTTCATGACTGATAATTTACTTTTATGTTAAACCGACGTCAAAATAGGAGGATGTCCTCAATTCGACTGAATTTTTTTTACATAGGTTATGCGATTACACCGGCATTTGTGAACCGATTTTGATGATTCTCTTTTATTTGACAAAGGGTACCTTAGTACTGGTTCCATTTAAATTTGAAGAACATATTCCACCTCTAAGAGTGGCTAACTAGAGGATGAATCCGATTTCGTGTACTTTCCGGTACCCAGTTTCAATAAAACTTGGCAAATAGATGTAATTCTACGAACGACAGGTAAGTTGTGTCAACAAATGCGCCATCACAATGATACAGCGCATTCACCGCACACATATTGATCGTGAACGTATGCCTACGCTTAACGCCACACCTTCAAAGAAAAATTAGCAGCGTAATTTTAGAGCCTATGTAAAATTATTAGCGTATTTTTTAGGCACCTACGACGCGCAGATGATGCGCGTTAACGCTATTCACACGAGTACCATCTCAACTATTTCTGCCACCAAGCAGTAATATCAGCATTACTGCGTTCCGGTTTTGAAGGGTAAGGTTGCTGGTGAAATTACAGGGACATGAGACTGTCACCCTGAACGAGCTATTATAACCCTCACACCTCTCTGGCATTAACTTTTCTCTAGTCTATGTAACTCATACATCTCCTCTATTAATAAAGAGAGTAAGGCTCAGCTCATACTGGCGCAGAGTCGAAGCGTCGCGACGCGTCATGTTTTTCGCTTATAGAATATTCATCTCTATGTTTTCAGCGTTAAGGTACAATTTGTGTTATGCAAATATGGAGTCGCGTGTCGATGCTTTGTTGCAGTCGCGTGGCTTCGCGCGGCGCGGATATTGATAGTTTAATAAGATTTAGAGCCATGCGTAAGTTTATTAATTAATGTTCTGGCCACAAAGAGCCGGCCGCGGGAGCGTTCCAGGTGCGGGAATTTTTGTAATGTACGAGTTCATATGAATCCTGCCACACTGAAACATGCGGCGGGGAGCTCAACGTTATGACAAATAACGGGACGGGACTCCATGAAGTTCTATGCAATCGCCCACATAGAGCGGTAGCAGCGGGCTCGGTCCGAGAGCGGGGCTTTAGTGGGACTTTAGCGAGCTTTGACGTCGTATTTGTTTACAACTCTTGTGTGTTTTTAGATTTTTGTTGAATGGATATTCATTTATTTTTTGTGAAATTACTCTACTAGTTTGTTATAATTATTAATACAAAGATCGAACACTAAGAAAAAAAATCCTTCAATCCGGCCGGATTCGAACCGACATCTTCTAGCATACCGTGCCAGACGCTATACCAACTAAGTAACGGAACGAACCAGCGGAACTCATGAATTTTTGTATGTGCTTGTTGTCATGTCTTTGTATTTAGTTTTTCAGCGACTTTTTAATCGTAGCGCCATCTATGAGAAATTATGAAAGTTTTATCACCCAGTTACAGCTATTAGCCCTGGCGAGCGATGTCGCTATTCACTGTATTTTTAAATTTTTATTGAATTATTTTTTGTGAAATAACTCCACTAGTTATAATTATTAATACAAAGATCGAACACTCAGAAAAAAAATCCTTCGATCCGGCCGTATTCGAATCGGAGAACATACAAACGAACACCATGATCAGTAGTAGATCCGCCTACAAGAAGAATAATAGAGGCATCCCCCAAGGTAGTATTCTGGGACCACTTC
>NW_020654651.1:0-271 GCF_003589595.1 Hyposmocoma kahamanoa
CGGCCGGGCGGCGTCGTGGTGAATGTTCACCGATCTCACGGCGCCGATTCAATCGGTGAGAGGAAAACCCGGGTGGGTTTTAGTGGGGTAGTTCCAATCTGGAGAGAGAGTCCCCACATAACCCCTGAATCTCCATGGGCTCAGGGGTATCCATAAAGATTTCCCTCTCGTCAAAAAAAAAACAAAAAAGAGGTGGGTTAGATTAGTTAGTTTAGTTGGGGGTCCGGTTGGGTGTCCGGTTGGGGGGCCGGTTGGGGGGCCGGTTGGGGGG
>NW_020654651.1:371-11851 GCF_003589595.1 Hyposmocoma kahamanoa
GGGGGGGGGGGGGGGGGGGGGGGGGGGGGGGGGGGGGGGGGGGGGGGCCGGTTAGGGGTGGATTACAGGGTGGGTGAGTGGGTTTGAGTGAGTAGGTGAGTAGGTGGGTGAGCGGGTGAGTGGGTGAGTGAGTAGGTGGGTGAGCGGGAGAGTGGGTGAGTGAGTAGGTGGGTGAGCGGGTGTGTGGGTGGGTTCCCTAACTTATTCGGTACTTTCGGTTTTAATTGTTAGTTTCAATTATTTCTTAGAAGAACTAAAAAATTTAATTGCAATTAAAATCAATTCAATTGAAATCAATTGCAATTAAAATCAAATGAATAAATAAATAAATAAATAAATTGCAATTGATTTCAATTCAATTCATTTTGTTAATCTGATTGAATTTCTAATTGAAATTTAATTGATTAACGCCCAACACTGCCTGTGTTGAATAAAAGGCTAAGAAATTAAAAAAAATGTTTTTTATTATATAGAAATAAAATGCTCGTTACACTTGTACAAATTTTGGAAGAGAGACAAATGGTCACCGGTGTTGACCACAACAAAAATTACCAGTGTTGCTACAATAAAACTAAAAATGTTTACTATTTTATTCATATTAATATTATTATACAAATAAACTAAAATTAAACTAAGCTTTTATGTTCTGTACTGAACATAAGTTGGGGCGGGCAAATTTGCACCAACCTCTCACAGTTAAGTTTCACATTAAGGATAGGTTCTAAGTTACATTACTTAAATTATACTTGATACATAAAACAGTATAAATACAAATGGTTTTGTTTTTTAATCAACACAGACGGTGTGATACAAGTGACACAATTTTAATTAAAATTTAACAAAGAACATGCTTATCTTACTATTAGTATTTAAAATTAAATATTTTAAAGTTAAACTACATTAGATTTTATAGGGTACATTAATCTAAGGGTAGTAGTGGACATATCTTATTGTATGAATGTATCTTATTGGGTGTAAATTTTATTATTTGACATTTTTACTTCAACCACCCTTACCTTGTTGTCATATCCCGGAAAGGTTTTTACAATACACCCCATGGACCAGTTCAGTGAAGGGACATTGTTTAGTTTGATAATGACTAGGTCACCTTCTTTTAGATTTACAGAAGAAAACTTCCATTTTGGTCTATTGTGTAATTGAGTTAGATAGTCCTTGCTCCAGACTTTCCAGAAATCTTGTTTGAGTGTTATGCATATTTGCCAAAATTTTAATCTATTAATGTTTGTTTCTGTAAACTCTGGTTCAGGTAAACTAGTTAAAGGAGCACCAACAGGAAAGAGTCGTGGTGTTAAATAAGTCAAATCAGATACATCCGAGCTCATAGGGAGCAAGGGTCTTAAATTTAAAATAGCCTCAATCTGAGTTAGTACGGTATAAAGTTCTTCAAATGTTAAGCATGTATTCCCAACCACCCTTTTTAGGTGATATTTTACGGTCTTGACTCCCGCTTCCCACAGCCCTCTAAACTCTGGAGAATAGCTTGGAATGTACTTAAACTGAATCATTTTGTCAGAGCAAAAATGATCAACAGCGTCTACATTAATTTTTGAAGAATGAAATTTATACAACTCTTTAAAACAATTTTCAGCACCTTTAAATGTTTGTGCATTATCACAATAAATTCTTATTGGCTTTCCCCGCCTAGATATAAATCTGCGAAGACATGCTAAAAATGTGTCAGTGGTAAGGTCACTGACCAACTCTACATGTATTGCTTTAGTGGAAAAGCAAACGAACAAAGCAATGGAAGCTTTTTAACTAACGGTTTACGAATCCTAGCAATTTTCATTTCAAATGGACCACAAAAATCAATACCTGTAACTTCAAATTGCCTAGAAGGAGTAACTCTATCAGTCGGTAATGATCCCATAAGTTGTGTAGCAGCCTCGGTTTTTGTTTTAAACCATCTTATAAATTTTTTCACAACCTTTTTAACCTCACGAATGCCACCAACTAGCCAGTATCGTTGCGACAACAAACTGAGAATTAACTTAGCCCCAGCATGTAAGAGTCTTAGACGTTCAGTTTTTATAAGTAACTGGGTCAATTCATTTGACTTTGGCAAGATAATGGGATGCTTTTTGGCATAAGAAATATTGGTAGCACTATTCAGTCGGCCACCAAGCCTGAGGATCTCATTGTGATCTAAGAAAATGTGCAACCCACTTAAGTTTGATTTAATGGGTTTATTCAAGGTAAGTTCTAAGATTTCCAAGGTCTGCATTTGGACTTGTGAACATCAGTAAGTCGGTAAGTATACTATATTTTAATCCTAATGTCTTTATAAAATTGTCCTTATTGAGGTCAATTTCTTCAAAATTTTTTACATTATCAGGCAAGTCTTTCAGTGACTCAGGGGAATTGGAACACCATTTATGTAAGTTGAAGCTACCTATTCATTATTTCATTAACTCAGTCAGTTGAGTTATAAACTAATGAATTTTTTTCACACAATCAGCTCCACATATTATATCATCAATGTAAGTATTCAACTTTAGAGCCTCTGCAGCCAAAGGGTATTTATTGATCTTGATAAAGACGTGCAAACTCTATAAGACACCTAGTGCTCAAAAAGGTGGAGGGCTTAAACCATATGTTATGGTCTGTAACTGCAAGCAAGCAATGGGTTTGCTAGGATCATTTCTCCACAGTACATTCTGCAAAGGTTTGAATTTTTCATAGCCCATGTCATAGCACATTTGAACATTTTTTCAACATCACACATAAGTGTATAGCGGTAAGTACGAAAAAGTAACAGTATGTTAAATAAATCATTTTGGACTATAGGTCTATTTTTAGACTTCATGTTGCCTCCAAAAACAACGCGCAATTTTGTTGTTTTGTTACTCTCATTCTTAAACTGCATGGTGTGCAAGAAAATACACTGAATCATTCATGACATCATACCGACTTATATAAACCTCTTTGGCATGACCAATCTCTACATACTTATCAATGAACTTTTTATACTTTTGAAAATAATCTATATTTGTCTCAAACTTTTTGTCAAGTGTCTGAAATCTTTGCAAAGCAAGTGAAAAAGAATCACCAATATTTAATTCCTCTAACGCCCCATTTTAATGGAATATCAACCGAAAATCTATTATTTCCCAACTTGACGGATTTTTTAAAAAGTTGTTCGGCTGTTTCAAACTCTATATTTTGACAGTTTGTTTCGTCGGTAACTCTCTCTGATAACCAAAAATTTTTCATGATGTTTTCCAAACTATCATCAACTTTTCCTTGAGCAACAACATTCGAGACCAAATTGACATTTGATGTATTAATTTTAAATTTATTTTTTATTGCACCAGCTATAACATGACCAAATTATGTGTTTTGCAGTACAAGGCCATTGTCCAATTTTATAACACCATCTATTATGACTTTAAAAGGGAAAATTCTGATGGTTTGTTGAAATCATTGTCAGCGAGCTGCACATGTGCAGGAATTTTACATGCTTTGAGATAAGTTTGTGGTTATATTGTCTACAATATGACATTTAATTGAATATTTCAAATTGTACACAGAAGATTACAACAATATGTTAGCACATTCATTTACTTTGTTTGGTGTATTGCCCAAACCAATAATATTTGTCTTTTGAGTCATAAGGATCAAATTCAATTGATTTACACAGTGTTCGCTTCACAATACAAACTTGGCTACCACAATCAAGTAGGACTTTTACTTCAATTTCTTGACCGCATTTGTCAATGAGTTTTACCTTCATAGCAGGCAATAACATGTTTGTTTCATTGGTTGATAAATTAGAATGTAATATAATAACCTTCTCTTCCCTTGACTTATCCTCATGCAAAAAGTGTTGACTATTTTTACAAACCTAACATTTAAAAGAATATTTGCATTTATCAGTGTGATTGCTGAGACAGGTAGTACATAACTTATTGTCAGAGACAAACTTTATTTGGTGTGAGCCTGAAGCCAATTGAAATTTGGGGCATGTGTAGATTGGGTGATCATTACTGCAAAATATGCAAGATTTTGAAAAGAAGAATTTGGTTTGGTTACAATATTGGAAACCTTGTTATTATTAATAAATTTTGACTTGCCTTCATTGCAGACACATTTTTGGAGAGAACAGTCCTCTAAGGCAATACTTCTTTTTTCTAAAAAGGACAAAAATTCACTCATAGTAGGTAAATTGTCGGGACACAACCTGTCGATATGGTATGCACGGTTAGTGTAGCTATCGAGCTTCCGTGATAATATAGATATCAATAGCATGTCCCAATTTTCAACAGGTTGTTTCAAATTTTTTGACGCGTGAAGTTGTTGACGCACGTCGGATATAAATAATATGATTTTCGCTGCAGTACCTTTCTGCATTTGTGGAATGTCCAAGAGAAGATTAATGTGGTTAGAGATAATTCGCGTTTCATTGTCAAACCGTTTTTCTAATAATTTGATAGCTTGAGGGTAAGATTCATTGACAAGTGGCAAGTTGATGATAATTGCTAATGCATCTGCAGTTAAATATTTACACAGATAAAACAATTTCTGTACATTTGATAAAGATTGGTTTTTATCAATGACAGCAATAAACAAGTCCATAAAAGGCTTAAATTGAGTAAAATCTCTGCCGTCAAATGTAGAAATTTCTATACTAGGTAATTTACAGGTAGACATGGAGTGTTTTTCTGATTCTACTTTACTTTTCAACTCCCTTAATGCTACATTGATTTTTTATAACACAGAGAAGTATTTGTCTTCCAGAACACCTACTGACTCTGTATCTTTCTCATCTATAGTTAAGATATCTAAATGGATACTCTAATTGTTCTTCAGTGTACTTATAAGCTTCTCTTTCCGAGCCTCTAATGTGTCAATGGCGAAAGAAGCTACGTTAACAGGATCGCTGATAAAATTGTCAATACGAGTAATAGTTGACTTACATTGTGCACGTTGAGCGCGCAAACGTTTTAGCTCCGCTTCCGCCATTGTAAACGCAACACAACCCTTACAATTAACACTTCTTTAACGCACTATTACGTAAAACGCACTTTTCTTAAGTTGAGACCGCACTAAGAACCGAATACCGCACTTTATGAACACTAAACTTTTTATTTTTGGCTGCAAACTCTGACGAAATGTTGTTGAAGCTTGTTATTGTTTACAAAATGTATGTAAGACAGTGATAGTTACAATTTCACTTGACGTTTCTGACGTTTCATCGACCGATGAACGAAGTTGCTCCGGGGCGCAATGACAAACCAAACAATTTCGCTCGTTCTCGTCTCTTGAAGTCAGCGCTTGTCGATGGTTGCAAATTTTTCTCTTCTGTCCTTTGAAAATGTTGGAAACTGATGATTTTTGTACATTGAAATTATAGATTTCGATGATTATCACACTTTGAATCGACGATATGACGTCTAATAGGTTCCCCGCAACTCGTTAACGATGGGATTATGCGAGAAATTCTTCTAATTGCTCCGCCATGCGCCGGCCGGCTTTCAAACGACCCAATATCGCAAGTCGTTGAAAACACCAATTTTGCGAATGCACAAACAATGTCACTGATAAAAAACACTCGAAGGACCACTTTAGCCTGTTGAATAAAGGGCTAAGAAATTTTAAATAATATTTTTTTTTTATTTTATAGAAATAAAATGCTCGTTACACTTGTACAAATTTTGGAAGAGAGAAAATGGCCACCGGTGTTGACCACAAGAAAAATTACCAGTGTTGCTACAATAAGACTAAAAATATTTACAATGTTATTCATATTAATATTATTATACAAATAAACTAAAATTGAACTAAGCTTTTATGTTCTGTACAGAACACCTTGCTTGGTATACCTACTACCGTCGAGCAAACAGTGCTTATGATTAAATAATAATAATAATAATAATAATAAAATTTTATTTCGGACTATTCATCCATAGGAGTTAGTAACAGTACACTTATAAACTAGGTTAGTATTACACAAAAACTACAAAAAGAACACTAAGTATATAAAAATTACAAAAATTACAAAAAACTATTCTTTTTAAATACATTAATATGCATTCGGGTCCAGTGCTCATGGAAAGAACTCTGGACCCTGCAAGCAATAATATTAAGGAGGCCGTTACTTCCGCCACGAATTCTGTCCATCAGGGAAGCCGCTCTTTTACGCATAACGGCTGTAAAACCATCAACGCGAGCGTTAGCGAACATTCCCGATGCGCTGCTGAAGCGCGGCAGCTGCAACATCCTCCTGAATATATTGTTATATAAGACACGTAGGGCGCTGAGAGCTTTTAGAGTGTAGTTAACCCATAGGCTGCATGTGTAAAATGACTGACAGAACGCTTTGAATAGAGTAATTTTAACGTCGTCAGTACACCTTGCAAACCTACGGGCCAACATGTTGCCCCTAGCTGCCAGCGCCCTACGCTCTCTTTCTATATCTAAATTGTCCCTTAAGGACTCCGAGACCCAATGCCCCAGGTACTTGAATTCGGTGACTCGTTTTAGAGGTATGCCACACAGTGTCAACTCGGGAACCGTGTTGTAGCATTTACTGCCAGCTTTAAACACTAGCACCTCACTTTTAGTCGTATTGTACCTAAGGCCATGGGCCTCAGCATATTTTTCACATACGCCAACCAACTTGCGAAGGGCGCTAATTGAAGGACTCAGCAACACCATGTCATCCGCGTAACTGATGTTATTAACAATAGTGCCATCAATTGAGCATCCGACTTTAGTGTTGCTGAGCTCTCCAATTAATCGATTCATGTACAGGTTGAACAGACTTGGCGAGGTTAACCCGCCTTGTCTCACCCCACACTCCAACCTGTACATGCCCGAAAACGAGCCTGCCCATCTCACATAATTGCTCTGATTACTGTACCAGTACTTAAATAGACCTATAAATTCGCTAGGAAGACTAGTCTCATCCTGGAGCTTTTTCCACAACCTGTCATACGATACAAGATCGAAAGCTTTGGACAGGTCGAGGAAACAAGCATATACTGGAGTCTTCCTGGAGGTATAATACTGGACAGTGTGCTTGAGGCAAAGGATAGCAGCTTCTGTCGATAAGCCAGGCCTAAACCCGAATTGGGCATCATGTAAACTTAAATGCTTCCTTAAGTGCTTGTCAAGCAGACTGTCCAGTACCTTTCCTATTACTGTAGCTAAAGATATAGGTCTATAGTTACTGAGGCTAGAGATATCTCCCGTCCTGTTCTTCACTATGGGCACTACTATTGTTTTCATTAAGTCCTGTGGTAAATATGAGTGACTAATGCATAACGTGAAAAACAAGGCAAGTACTCTAGGCAGGTGTATACTACCATATTTTAAATGATCCACACTGAGCGAGTCGTGACCTGGAGACCTGCCGCGCGTCATGCTCTCAATGGCGGCAGCTACTTCTTTCGCCGAGAAGCGGACATGTTGCAACTGCTTATTAGCCTTTCCATGAAAAGACTGACTCGCTGCAGGCCCCAGAGGAGACTTTACCTCAAAATGAGTTCTAAACAACTCCGCTATTTGGACAGGCTCACACACTCCTTCTACACTAGCAGGTAGGCTCGACTTAGGACTTAATTTCTTAGTTTCTTTCCAGAATTCTGAAAAATTTTTACCTGTATGGTGAGATGCTAATATATCCATACGTACTTGCTCTTTATTCTGTTGACACCACTTCAGTTTTGCTTTGAATATATTTTTAGAATCATGCATTCTATTATAAATAGGCCCCTTCTTAGGTTTACCATAATTAACCCACTCTAAAAAATTAAGTCGAGCCTCTCTGTGATAGACGGCCACATGTTTGTTCCATCCGATTACTCTCTGTTTCTTATAAGTAACATTCTCGTTTTTTTCTATATTGCACTGTATTGCAGCTTTTGTTAGAATGTCTATAATCAACGTGTACATTTTATCTAATATACTTTTATGCTGTAAATTATTACACATTTTATCACTACATTCATACAATTCAGAAGGTAAGTTAATATCCCTTAAATGATTAAAACAATAGTCAGTATATAATTCAATTTGTTTCTGATCACTATCCTTTACAACTAAAATGCAATTTGAATATCCTTAGGCCTAAAGTTGCTAATAATTTTATTTCAAAAAGTAAAGTTGTGTGGGGGGATAGGGATCAGACCAAGATACGTCATAATTCACACTCACGTTTAAAACTGAGCTTCGCACGGCTTCCGATACCACACAATGGTCAATCCAACTTCTAGTGCCATCACTGTCACTTTGAAATGTGTAAGTATCTGATGCTTCACCCAAAAAATCTAAGTCCACACACTTAAAATTTTGTTCCATGCAAAAATTACACAGTTCCTTCCCAAATCTTTTATGTATGTTCGCATTAAAATCCCCAAGTATAAATACAGAGTCAACACAGCTATCTTCCACTATAGCCTGAATTTCACCTAAACACTCCAAAAATTCTACTAAGTTATCTACAGAGCTAGCGTCATCAGTAGGCATGTACACCGTGAATAATAGGAAAGACCGATCCGCTATCTGCACTTTTATAGCCGCCACACGATCACTATTGCAGGAAATAACTATAACATTATTAAACACACTCCTGCGCCACAATATCGCCACCCCACCGTATGGACGCCCGAGCAAAATACCCTTCGAGGTATCCACAGCTGATTTCCCCGTGTATGCAAAATCGGGGTTGATTGTACTCAGGTAGGATATATTGTGAGGCAGCAACCAAGTCTCTTGAAGGCAAACAAAATCAGCTGATTGGCACAAAAGTCTCACACTGTCAATCGATCTGATGACCGATTTGCAATTATATGTATAAAAGGTAGTGCTATGTAATGATACATTATTATTATCCATAATTTTTAGTGTCGTTTTCATTTCTCTTCATTTCCTTCTGTTCGCCTTGCCTAATATAAATAAAACGTCGGAACGTAACCCCTTCGGGCCATAGATCTTCTTTTAAAAACAAAGATAGTTTAGGCTGTGGTACAAAAACTTTATATGCATTATAGTTTCTATCCTTCTTCATGTTAATTTTCTTTAAAGTTACCCTACATTGAGTCTTTTTATCTATATATTCAATAATATCTTCCTCTGTTGTTTGTTTATTGACATGGTTAATAAACAGCGGTATTTTTGTATCTGCCGCTTTAAAATTGCCGCTACACTCCGCTATGCCTTTATTAACTAAAAATTTATTAGTTTTTCTCTTCCTCTTCACTTCTATCCATTCACCCATTTCCTTTTCTTTAGTTCGTAAATCGCTCGAACTCTTAAATTCCGCCCTAGCGTTTAAATTAGACAACTCGTTAACTGGCATTGTATTCTCAGTGAGTTTTGTTCGTATATTAGACACGCAGACCGGTTTTTCGCTCGCCTTCGACAATAATTCGTTGGGACCTGGCCGCATAGGCGATTGTATAGGAGTGACCGAGATGCACGGAGGTGAAAGGTACGTTTCTGATAAAGGCGGATGACTGTCCGTAGACCCATTTATGTTGGTTTGACTTTTGTTGATGTTGTGAGCATCAGCTGATTTTTCTACAATATGCGGTAGGCCTATAGGGCCGCTATTTAAACAGAAACTGTCCATTAATCCACCTCCTCTTTTTCTGTTTATATTATCAATTTCAAAGTTGTTGATTATTGATGCCTGTTGGAGATTAGTTAAATTCTTTTCTTAAATCTTTCAATTGCTCAATAGTCACATAAGACTGTTTGATAGTTTGGAGTTCCTTTTGAAAAAGTAAAATGTCCTTTAACAGTCTTGTTGCATCGATATGGTCGAATGTGACGGGCGGTAGCTTCTGCAAATCTTTCGCCACAAAAATAGGGACAACTTCAGGATCTAATTCCTTGAATATCGCTATCATATCCACAAGGTCACGTTTCGATTTTCCATCCTTTTTTCTCGTGATTTTACGTTTATCGGTAGAGATGGAGTCGAATAACAGGCATTTAGCCGCTTCGATGTCTTCATTAGTAAAAGATGAGATACAAATACGTACCAAATCCTCCTCGTTCATAACATCCAACTTATTTTGTATGAACGATAACAATTCACACACTACAATGTTGCAGTTTATACACTTAACTATTTTCGAAGCCATAGTTATAGACTCAAATGAGTCGCACTTGCACGTCCGGACGTTTTCGCGGCCACGGACTGACTGAAGAACTTTCACACATTTTTCCGAGACAAAGCTGATGAAAAATCGGCCTATTTAAGGTAATTTTATAAGTAAAATATCATTCAAATACAAAACTATTCAATATACGTTGTATTAAAACCATTTTTAGGTCGTTACATTGTGAATTTGGGTAGGATTTGTCAATTTTCTTACTCGCGACCTGCAGTTGTTTTACGCCCTTTTTGCAAATTTTTTTGCGAATTTCCGCCACTACCCGCGACTGTTTTTAATTTTAAAAAAAGTAAAAATATATTTTCATGTGATTATAGTGTTAATCGATATGTATTTAAATGCTCGTCACCTTTAAATGTATTTTATTTCTTAATAAAATGAATATATGATTTATCGGATATCGAAGTTATAACAGGTAAAAGAACTAATATTAATTGCTATTTAGGTAACTACTCTAGCAAACCATAAAGTTTTTAATGCCTGGGTCTGTCATTTAAATAAAATAAACAACTTCAAAAATACGCCACGACAATCGTGTGAGTGTCATTGTTCGGGCTGGTGATTTTGGTGTTTATTTATTGAAAACATACCGTAAGTACCCTTTTTTTTTAATTTGATTAATTAATTGATAACATAATTACGTCGCAGAATAAGACATAGTCTAATATTTCTAAAAGAAAGCAGCTTCGAAACTTGATGCTACTCAATCAGGCCATTGCCGGTCCTGTTCATGATTACATTATATAAATATTGATTTCATTTTCTGCAAAATAATATTATATTACAAATATTAAATCAATTATACGGGTGAATATCTCATGCGTAAATTTTGCGAGTCCAGGCTGAGAAACCAGGTGTAAAGTGAAGAAATATTAATGATTTATTTTTTATAGTTTAATTAGACGTAAAATGAGTTTAGGGCAAGAATTTCAGAAAATTCATTGTACAATAATAATTAATAAAAAATATTAATGTCCCGATTTTCAATTTTGCTGGTGTGTCCACTTTCTGTTTCATTGTATAAAATAGTCGTTCTGGTAAAATGTGTACGCTTTTAAGAAAAACAATTCTATGTATGTTATTCACTATTAGAAGCATTAACTAAAATCATTGAAAGTATTGCAATTACCAGTATGTGGAAGACTGGGTACTTGATCAAACTTTGTCCACGCGAAAATTGTAGTTTTGGTGGCAAATATTCAACTAGTTGCAACTGGTAAGTAGTTTAACTAAAAACCATTGCGTTCTTGCCCCGCGCAAGCCTCAGTCGTGTATTAGGACCTGGCATCGAAAAACATGGGCACTATGTCCCATTTCCCGCCAAAAAAGCAAAAA
>NW_020654651.1:11951-14676 GCF_003589595.1 Hyposmocoma kahamanoa
ATTATTTTATCACAATTTAATCGTCTCGGTTTGATTTTTAAGCTTTTACTTTTTTCCCGTAATTTATATTTTGAGATTTCATCTTACGTGGCTCAAATTGGGTGGTTTTGGTGGCGTTTGTGTTACCACCTTAACTTAAAATTGTCACCAAATTTTAAATTGTTATGATATTTTTGAAAATAACGTTCACTTTCGAAAATTGTTTTAAGGTATTGTGGTTTATTTGTCCCAATAAACTTAAGAAAGATAGTGTTATTCATAATTTTTCAGATAACCAAAAATTACTTAATTGCTTTTTGATCTATTTGTACCTTAGCGATCTTTTAAATTTGTATTTTACTTAAATTAACGGTGATATCATTGATTAAATGATTTTGTTGAGAACGTCAAATACGAAAATGTAGTTCATTGTTGTTTTCATTGGCAGTTGAATAACTACGATACACTACGCTGTCTCCAGGAAAGCTTAATGAAGATAAATTGTAGAAACTCAAATGTTTACCATGAGGACACGCGGTGGGTTTATCGAGACATTGAGGCTTGATCCAAAATAAGGCACAGAATGCTAATTTAGATTTGTTACTTTTTTCGAAATAACCTGAAGAAATAACACTTGGTACAATTATAACTAACTAGTGGAGAAATTTCACCAAAAAATAATAGAATATCGTAGTAGTGACACATCTTGACATTCAATAAAATTTATTTACAACCTGAAGAAAATTCATGTTACCAGGAAAAGGCCAGTCTTTTTCTACAATTTCGTAATTTTCTACAGATTTAATTTTAATATTATCAATGGCAGGTTTCAATGCCAGATAAACGAATCAATATCAGTAATGTTGTTCTCAAATGACATTTGATCTGCAGTTCTATTTAATAATCCTCCAACTCCTGGACACCCTTGCCATAGCCACACTCGCAATAATAGCGGGTGCCCCGGATGGAGTTGGAGGATTTTTAAAGACAACTACAGATCAATCAGTGTCGTTTGGGAATAACATTACTGACATTGATTTGATCATCTGGCGTTAAAAGCTACCGGTAATAATATTCAAATTAAACGTGTACATTACGAAATTGTTCAAAAAGACTGGCTCATTCTTTAGTATATGAAGCCTTTTCTTAGTAACATGAATTTTCTTCAGGTTATTTGAAGAAAAAGTAATAACTCTAAATTAGTACTCAGTGCCTTATCAACACCATCATCTGATGATGATGAGATGATGGCGTTACAGTCCAACTACTCAAAGCAGGAGGAAATCCTGTGGTAAAAGTGCTTGTGTAACTTTTCAACAAAATTCTTCATGAAGCTCGAACACCAGAGCAATGGAAGAATGCCATCGTCACCATCATCCACAAAAAAGGCGACATTGCAAAACTTAGCAATTATCGGCCGATTAGCTTGCTCTCTCAGATTTATAGACTTTTTACAAAGATTTTGACCATCTGGCTTACCAGTGAACTTGACGAAGCGCAGCCTATTGAGCAGGCTGGCTTTCGGAGTGGCTTCTCAACCATCGACCATATCCACACGGTTAATCAGCTGATGGGGAAATGTCTCGTGGGGAAATTTTACCGGCCCCTTGTCATGGCCTTCGTCGATAATGAGAAGGCATTTGACAGTATCAAACATTGGGCCGTGTTCCATGCTCTTCATCGCTGCCACATCAATTCCCGCTACGTGGATGTACCCTGGGAGCTCTACCGTTCAGCCACTCTGCAGGTACGAGTTCACGATTTAACCAATCCCGTTCCAATCCGGCGAGGACTTGAGGATGTCGTAAAAACCCTTAAATGGGATAACCGCGGCATTAACATCAATGGTGTAACACCATTTGTCTCACCTAAGATTCGCGGACGACCCCGTGCTATTTGCAAGTTTCGACGATCCCCAAAGGATGCTGGAACAACTATATGATGCTTCTTTGAGAGTTGGCCTAAGGATGAATATGTCTATGGCGAAGATTATGGCGAATCTCTCCAGTCCGTCAAATACCACTGTCACGGTGGGAAATGAGAGGTTGAAGAAAGTCGATCAGTACGTCTGTCTCGGACATGTTCTGTCCTTTGGCAAAGAGCATCAACCTAAAGAGATCTCAAAAAGAATCCAGCTGGGATGGGCTGCGTTTAGCAAGTTAGGTGATATCCTTACATCAGGTAATGTTCCACGGTGTCTGAAGACACGCTTGTTTAATCAATGTGTTCTGCCCACCATGACGTATGGTGACGAGACGTGGACGCTCACGCAGGACACTGTATACAGGTTGAGAGTTACACAGAGGGCCATGGAGCACGCTATGCTCGGCATCAGCCTTGTAGACCGAGTTCCGAACGTTGAGATCCGACGATGGACGAAAGTCCAGGATGCTGGAACTCGGATCATGGAACTCAAATGGGGATGGGCGGGACACCTAGCTAGGCAAGGTGATGACAGGTGGAGCAAGACATCGACTGATAGGTGGCCGAGGAGAAAGATGCATCGGGCGCCCTGTTGCAAGGTGGGTCGACGACATAGTACGCGTCGCGGGGCGTCAATGGATGCGGCTAGCACGAAACCGTGATGGATGGCACAAACTTCGGGAGGCCTATACCCAGCAGTGGGTGGAATCAGGCGGTGAATGATGATGATGCCTTATCAAGCTAACAGAAAGAAACGATAGTGAAAAGGAAATATAGGACATTTTAGATAGGAATAGGCAATTAAAAAGTGATATGGCTGAAT
>NW_020654652.1:0-26598 GCF_003589595.1 Hyposmocoma kahamanoa
TAATGATCGACAGTACGGGTTTCGGCCGAACCGATCAACGGGTGACGTTCTAGCGTATCTAATGCATCTCTGGGGTGAAGCTATCGACAAACAGGGCGAAACCTTAGCGATAAGTCTGGATATTGCTAAGGCCTTTGATCGGGTCTGGCACCGTGGTCTCCACTCCAAGCTTCCGGCATATGGTCTTCCCGGCCGCCTTTGTGAGTGGATCTCCGGCTTTCTGCGCGAGCGAAGATTGCGTGTCCTTGTTGACGGAGGCACTTCGCGGCTCGTGACAGTTAATGCTGGGGTGCCACAGGGCTCCGTGCTGTCGCCCACGCTGTTCCTTCTGCATATCAATGACTTGTTGCCTTTTGGCAACATTCATTGCTATGCAGATGATAGCACAGTGCACGGTTGCTATTATAAGCAACCGTCAAGCAGCCGGGAGGACCCTGAGAGAAACCGGGAAAAACTTGTCGCTGAGCTCAACCATGTTTTGGAACATATATCGTCGTGGGGCTCCCGAAACTTGGTTGAGTTCAACGCCAAGAAAACCCAGGTATGCGCGTTCAGTTCCAAAAAATCCCCATTCCTTCCACTTCCCCATCTTCAGGGTACAACGCTGACGCTGCAGGACAAGCTCAGCCTGCTGGGGATGAGCATCCGGAAGGACATGAGCAACAAAGACTATATAGAGAGCGTCATCTGTACCGCGTCGCGCAAGCTTGGCATCCTGAACAAGGTGCACCGATTTTTTACTCCAGAGCTGCGATACCTGTTGTATAAAGCTCAGGTCCGAAGCAGCATGGAGTACTGTTCGCACCTTTGGGACGGCTCTGCCAAGTACTTGCTCGATGCCCTAGATGGACTGCAGCGCTACGCCTTCCGTGTTGTCAACGATCCTCATGTAACTGAGCATGCGGAGTCGTTACAGCTTCGCAGAGATATAGCGTCTCTTAGCGTATTCTATCGCCTGTACCACGGTGAGTGCTCTGAAGAGTTATTCAACCTTATCCCTTCCTCTCCTTTCCATCAGCGGACCACCCGTGCCGGACTGCGTTGCCACAGTTGGACGGTCAGTTCAATACCGTCCCGCACTAAAAAGTTTGGCAATTCGTTCTTATGCCGAACCATCAAATTGTGGAACCAACTCCCGGTATGTATTCCCTCCCCTCTATAACATCGGGTCCTTCAAACGTAGTGTGAAGAAGCATTTGGCCAGACCGGCAAAATGATAGTGACGGAGTGAAGATATTTGTGTTTTCCATCCGTTACTCTCATCTCTGGACTGTATTCGCACTTTCCATCAGGCGCGGTGCAGTCATTTTGCCGAGTCACAATAAAAAAAAAAAAAAAAAAACAAAAAAAAAAAAAAAAAAACATATTTGACAGCTATTGTTTCGGAGCAGAAAATTGCTGATTGGTCAAATAGCCCAGGTGGTACAGCGGTCGCCCTAGTACGGCACGGACTTAGGTTCAAGTCGTGTTACACCGCAGGAATTATTCTTTGCATTGTTTTGTAACTGAAGTTGCTACATACGTACCTTATACAAGGACAACTTCGTAATGAGATAGCAAACAATCACAAGTTAATTGTACATAAATTATGTATATAAGGAGATGATTTTCCAGCCCGAAACTCACTAAACAAGCATCGTATAACTATCTGAATAACCACAACCTAATATTGCGTATTCTCGAACAAATCCTTCTAACGCCTCAGAGTATTGACTCCGATTCTCACCCCGCCGCACACAATCGTGCGCCCTTGACGTATCGGGTGTTACCCTAACTCCACTGAAGCGGACTTCCAGGGGCGGTACCCTTGCTCGAACAGAAATAATTTCAGTTTTCTTACAGAGAGGTTGAGCTGTCTAACGATGAAGAGTTTAGTACCAGTAGAGCTCCTTGTGAAAGAATTCGTCCAGGGAAGTACTGCCACCTTACCTACGTCTGCCGCCAAGCTGTAATGTGAGCATTACTGCGTTCCGGTTTGTTTGTGTGGCGTGTGAACTCAATGAATCATATATGTGATAAGCATATAATGAATGTACAAAACGTAAAATATCCAAATAAATATAAAAAAATGAAATATATAAAAAATAATATACACGTAATATTATAAAATATGTGTGTAAACTTTGCCTGCCTTAATTGGAATTGTTTACGACTTAGATTTACCTAAGTCGTAGATTCTAAATAATAGTAATAAAGGAAAAATTAATAGGTAAATCTAATTAGGGCGTAGCTTTCGTAGGTATTAGGGGGTTAACTGTTAAGTGATCTGTGGTTAAGTAGGCTACGTGTTGTCTTTGTGTGTAAAAAAACGGTTTTTTTTACACGCGACTTAAGTTTGGCTTTGGAAAAAGAAAACAATTGAAGGTTACTAAATTTTTTGTTTGAATTAATCTTATCCTCTGCGTGAATACCGTATTTTTACAAATACAAATACAAATACAAATACAAATACAAATACAAATACATTTATTGCCTGACCATAGGTATAAAATGAGGTCTTAAATATTACATTGGTGTGTACTCCATAGTCTACCAGTTAAGGTGTACAATATTGCTTATGTCAAAAGTTTAAAAAAGATTAAAAAATTAAAAATATTGAAAATTATAACAAATAAAAAATTAAATTAAATTAAATTACATTACAAATACTATAAGAAAAAATAATAATAAACATGTCATTTCCCTAATCACCAAATTTATTATTGTCGTCAAAAAACTCTTGGACACTATAGTACAGCTTGGAACTCAACCATTTACTTAAACAATTTTTAAATTTTGTGTACTCAAGATTTTTAAATTCATTCGGAATACTGTTATATATTTTTACCGACATTACGTAAAAGCTCCTGTGGCAAAAAGCTGAGGTGTGAGTGCCGGAGTGAATTATTCTGTAACCATATCTTAAATTTCTATTGTTCCTTTCGTTTGCGATTTGAAAACACGACGGGTGTTTCTGAACAAATGCAGCCGCCTCTTTAATATACAGGCAGGGCAAAGGAAGGATTTTGCACCTATCAAAAAATGGCTTACATGAGTCGGTTTGAGCCCCATTGCAAATGATGCGTACACAACGTTTTTGCATTTTAAATACTTGCATAAACTCGACTGAATTTCCCCAAAAAATAATCCCGTAATTAATGACCGACTGGACATACCCAAAGTAGGCTGTTAAGGCCGCATCCACAGACGCATTCTGCACTAATTTACGTAATGGGTACATAAAACGGGAAAGTTTGTTACACAAACTTTCAATATGGGCTTTCCAGCTGCAATTGCTGTCAAGAATAAGGCCAAGAAATTTTGTTTGTTTTACTTGTTCTATGTTAACGTGATTAAACGAAATGTTCAAGTCCAGCGGTAGTCTTTTATATGAATGAAATTGCATAATGTTAGTTTTTGCTAGATTTATACTAAGCCCATTTATATTCATCCATTCTATGATGTCACATATACTGTTATTGATATCACGTTCGTAATTATTCTCCTCTTCACACTTTATAACAGCTGTGCTGTCGTCAGCAAATAAAACCATTTGTTTACTTGTATTCCTTGGAAGATCATTAATATAAAATAGAAATAGTAGTGGTCCCATGATGCTACCTTGGGGAACACCTCTATTATTTATCCTGTAGTCTGATCTATTAATAATTACGGTATTTGCTTCATTACAGAAATATGTCACTTCGGTACATTGCTGTCTGTCAATTAAATATGATGTCAACCAATCTAGTGCTTTACCTCGAATTCCGTAACGTTCCATTTTGTTTAGTAAAATGTCATGATGTACACAGTCAAATGCCTTCGACATGTCAGTAAAAACTGTTGATACATTAGTTCTCTGATCAATACATTCGTGTATGGTTTTTAACAGTTGGAAAATTGCTAAATTCGTTGACCTATTCCTACGAAAACCATTCTGTTCATTCACAATTAGGTTAAATTTATCAGAGAAACTTAATAATCTTTTGTACATAATACGCTCAAATACCTTTGCGAAAATTGGAATTAGGGTCACTGGTCTATAATTGTTTAAAATGTCTTTATCGCCTTTTTTGTATAGCGGCTTGATAATGGAACATTTGAGAAGTGACGGAAATACACCATTTTGGATGGACAGATTAATAATGTGCGAAAGAGGTGATGCAATTAATGTAGCAGTTTCTTTTAAAATACGTGTACAAATTCCATCGTATCCTACAGATAACGTGTTTTTTAGCGATTTAATTTCATTAAAAACCTCTTTCGTAGTGACTGGCTTAATGTAGATTGTTGATGGATTAATATCTATGCCATTGTAATATTTTTTTACTTCAGAACATTGCACGTTAGGTAAAGATTCTATGAAAAAATTATTAAAACTATTGGCAATTTCCTGAGGATCCACTGTAGGTACCCCATTAACACTAATAGACTTAATTGTTTGTGGCAAATTATCGTTCATACCTGTACATTTTTTTATTATATTCCATGAAGCTTTGCACTTATTTTTTGCACTACTAATGATATTGTTATTCACTATTTTCGACGATTTTCTAATACATTTTTTAAGGATACATTTGTAAATATTATATTTATTTAGCATTTCCTTGCGTCCTTTATAATTGAGATCAATGTATATTTTTCTTTTCACCTTGCTTGATACTTTAATGCCTTTTGTTATCCACTTTTGTTTACTACAATTTTGAATTTTAACTTTTATAGTAGGGAAGCATAGGTCATAGAACAATTTGTACAATTCCAAAAATTTACTATACGCAATGTCAACATTAGATTCAGAATAAACTTCGTCAAAGGATATATTTTTAATACAGTCAATGAATTTATTTATATTAGTTACTGAATAATCTTTCTTAGTTATGTACCAAAACTTCAAAAATTGTTTCCTTTTCATCTTAATAGATAACGTCTGCGCTGTGTGATCTGACAAATTAAGTTCATGTATGTCAGTCTTTGTACCATAACTAAAATTACAAATTATGTTGTCAATACAAGTATTTGATGTAAAAGTTATTCTGGTAGGATCCATTATTTGGGGATGAAAGTTATAGGAGTTAAGTATTCTTAAAAATTTCTGAGCAATACTCAAATATTTCGTTTGTGTAGCAATATCAATATTAAAATCCCCACAAAGTATAATTTTGTATTTTTGAATAGTCGATAGTTTACACAAAAATAAGTCTAATTTTTCGAAAAATATGTCGACATTGTCGTAAGCCGGAACCCGATAAATACATACTATTATTAGTTTTTCAACGGGCAATAAAACACCACAACACTCAAAAGCCGCTCGCACCCCAAAAGCCTTTACATACTGCAACTCTTTGAATTCCAGACTTTCACCTACATATATACAGCACCCACCCCTGCTGTTAATTTTATTGTGTTGTAGTCTATTTCTCGCATATGAAGCAGCTAAGCGATATCCCGGAAGATTCAGGTTACATTCATCTCCTGACTGTACAAAGTGTTCAGTCAAGCATAAGCTGTCCACAGTCACGTGCTTATCCTCCTCTAATTGATTAAGTGCTAACAATAATCTTTCTTTTTTATTTGCAATACCCCTAATATTTTGATGAAGCAAACAAAATATATTATTATTACGCTTCAGTATGCACCTACCAGGAGATGATGCAATATGTAAGGTTCTCCCACTATTTGGTATCACTGTCCCCCGAGGAGCAAAAAAAGTTTATGGGTACTTTATCATTATTCTTATCGGTGATCAATTTGAAATAATAAGGTATAGTTCCCTTTTTTAAATTTTCGTTACTGTTTTTTGAGTTACATTGTTGTATCTTATTGATGCTAGGGTATTGCATAGTAACATTAATATTTTTTGTAAATGTACAACGTGCTTGTTTTATCGATTTAATGTATTGTAAAATGTAATCTCGGCTATCCATAATTAAATTAACTTTTTTACAAATTGAATGGAAATATTTAGATTTTGTATAATAATATGGACTAATGTTACAATTAATATCAATATATGTACAGTTAGTAAACGTTTTTGACCACAATTTCAAATGATAATTAAGAGTATTTTCGTTTAGGTAAGGGTTATGCACTACGGGCAATATAAATATATTAGCTTTTGACAGTTTGCTTAAAACAATACATAGATTTTTATGCAATAATTCCGGGTTGGAGTCGTGACTGCCAATTCCCAAAATGACTATATCACCCTCACTGATACAATTTTCAATGTTACAACAGTACTCACTAATCTGCGTGCTTGAGGCATTGTGCATTGTAAAGCCAAATGGTTTGTAGACATCATTCCACTTTCCATGTCGTGAATTCAAAATAGCAGCAGACAGGCCCGATAATCGTTCCTCTCCTACAATCAACAAATTATGTTGACTTGTCGTTGTGGTGTCGGCATTTTTTTGAATCTCCTCTGCCTTATTGGGGAATATATAATTTTGGTCATCTACGGCACTCTTTTTTTGATTCACCTGTTTGTCATTCTTAACATCATCCGTTCTATTTTTAGTACACATAGTTTTATACTGACTGCACGGTGTAGTAGATTGTTCCACAGAGGAAAAATCCAATTTCTTTCTGTTCAAACTTTTGTTTCTATGCACACTTTGTTTTGATGATGATCTTTTTGCCGTAGTATTAGTATTCGCGGGTGACTGGCTAAGTAAAGATGTTAAATGTTTAATTTTATTTTCGTACTCCAAAATTTTCTTTTTTAATTTGTAATTTTCCGACAGAGTATTCACAACTTCGTTATCCGCTGACGCCAGTTGTTCTTGCAAATAATTATTTACCATAGTTGGTTCCGTGGAAAGGAGTGGCTAAAAGTGGTGAATATCGCGTAAGGTAAAGAGAAAATAATAATAATGGTTTCTTTTCTTAACTTGAGGAATATATTATAATAGACTGACAATTTTAAATGTTGTATCCTTTGGGAGTGACTGGAGACCGCACTGGGCAACTAAACCTGTTATTTCGCCAGGTCCTCACCTACTCAGAATAGTCTTAAGTAAAGCCAATAATCTTGAAAGAAAGAAAAAACTAATATACTGTTGAGCAATAAAAATGTAAATTCTATCTAATAATGTCAAAAATGCGTTATTTTGCAAAGTTTCAGTGCACGCAGATGAGTGTACGTAAAGTGTGTGAGTGTGTGAAAAGGTTGTTAATCCTAATGAGCCGTGACCAGGTTCATGGCAATAAAATAAGAAAACTTCAGGTTCACGGAAATTTATTACAAGTTGTTGGTAAAGAGAAAAAAGAGGCTGAAACAAAAAAGGTATATAAAAACAGGTACTACTAAATACTACAAAACACTCCCGAACTTAATCACATACGGATATGCTTATGGATGAATATAAAGTAGACTATTACCCCAAAAGGGCCTAGTTATACTGAATTACAAATTGGTATTAAAATAGGCGCATGATTAACAGTAGTTATTACAAATTGTTATCAAAGTTGGCACGTGATTAGTAGTAGTTATTACAAATCTGGTAAACGAATCAAAATTAGAGTCTTTTGAAATTTAAACAGCACTGTACGCTGCCACGTTCGAGCTGGGAGTGACAGTGGAACGAAATAAAATCAGAATGGCGAGTCAAAGGAATTATTAAACAACGATTCAAAATTTAATAACAAGTGGCCAGGAACCGGAGAAAAGGCGATAAAAATGTGGTATGACGACGTAAGGTGGCCACATCGTCACATGTGTGTGAAACTACAGGCACATGTCTACTTATGTTTCGTGGTGACGGGCGCAGTAGCTGTTCACCAGATCTTTCCGAGTTAAAGCTTCAGCTTATCTAGTCTCCATAAATAAATAGTATCAAAGAGCACTAGAATACACAACCACGAATTTTAAATGAGATTCCATTAATAACCCAAACAGCGAAATAGCGATAGGCTCGTAATGCGTACATACAGATTTAAACAAATCAACATGCAAATAATCTAGCCTGAGTCATAAATCAGGCAAGTATTTACTCGCTTTGTTCCCGAGAACCGAAATTATGGTCCGAGCAGCGCGGTCGGGTGAGATTTAAACTTAATTACTTAATCCTCGGGACACGGGGCTAAGTGACGGCGATTTATTAGAATTAGAGATAGGTATGACATGTAAGGTTTGTCTTGATTGTAGAAATTTAAATCTGGAAGATTGCTTTAAAGGTTGGAACCCACTATCGAGTATGTAACTAGAAATAGAGACGAAATGTCATTTAATTTGTTTGAAAACTATTCTGCCATATCATTATCATTCGATAGGAATTTCATCGCGCTCACTCTGCGTTGTCCCTGCAAAATACGCTCTATTTGTTTAGATTTTACGTGTTCTGGCTCGAATTTGATCTACGCGGCGACCGCGCGGTTGTATTATTCAGAGGAATTTAAATGTTGTTCCCTAGTAAATAAAATTCAGATTCGCCATTAATTTACGTTAAGGCATGGTAACTGGGCGAGAAGAGAATATACTCAGTATCCGTTTTTCTTGAAAAATACAATTGAGCCCTGTGCAAGGTGACAGTGAATAAGCATTTTTGGAACAAACGCGAACCGTCGTTGGTCCCAATAATCGTTCAACATCAGGTGAGAATGTGGACAAACGTGTGTGTTAATAAAAATAATTATATTTACGAAATGACTCACTCGAAAAGTTTGAAAAAATAAATATACGCGATTTAAATAAGGAATAATTGTAACATTTCCGTAGGAAAAAAACGGACCTCAAAAATTTGCTCATTGAGCTTTTTTCCGATCCCCTCATTAGATTTTGAATTCTTAGTGACAACAGTCTCACGGTTACGGATTCCTCTGTACATTTTATACTTTTTTTTTCTGGTTGTCATGGTGACGGTGATTTATTGATTACAAGTATTGTGTGAAGTGAAAAGTCGACTTATTTGCGGAAAATATTTTTTTTTATTGTGATAGTCGAAACGAACCCAGAACAGCACCAGCTCCAGCAACAGTCAGCACCACCTCAAGAGTACACCCTTTCAAACAAAAAAAGAATTTTCAAAATCGGTCCACAATTCATGGAGAAATTTGTATGTCAGTATACATGTCTTTTCAATTTGAGGATTTTTTTTGATTGTCATAATCATCAGATTTTGACTTGGTGACAATGGAGCCTCCACGAGAGTGCACACTTTCAAACAAAAAATAATTTTCAAAACCGCTCTATAAACGTATAAACTCCTCCTTTTTTTTTGAAGTCGGTTAAAATAGTTTCATTTCGTATGTATAACAATCGCCAAAACCTAAGAACTCGACATAATTATATTTTTTATTAAAAAAAACCACAAAAGTATGCATATCAGTCTTCATTGCGTTTTATTTTCATTGGAACATTTTTTTATAATATGACGTGACGGGACAAACAAGTCGAGCGCCTGATAATAAGCTACACGCCTGTCCATAACAGTGCAGTGCCACTCAGAGCTTTAAATCGCAAAGATCTGAGGGGCACTGTCGCTGCGCTCGTCACCCTGAGACATAATGTGCCTATAATTTCACCAGCACACTTACCCTTCAAAACCGAAACAGTAATGCTGACATCAATATGCTTGGCGGCAGAAATAGATAAGGTGGCAGTACTTCCCTGAACGAATTCTTTCTTATGGAGCACTACTACTACCAAACTAAGATGTATCTATGTGTCAAATTTTATTCAAATAGGTTAATGGAAAATGGATGAAATTCAATAAACCAAATTTATCCCGTAATTTGCCACCCTTAGAGGTGGAATATTTTATTCAAATTAGAATGAAACTACAACAGAGGCTTCTTTTCCAACAAACATAGAATCATCGAAATCAGTTCAAACATGTCAGAGTAACCGTGTAACATCTAATAAAATTCAGACGAATTGAGAACTTCCTCCTTTTACGATGTGTTTTAGATTCTTAAAACGTCTTTGCCTCAAAATTCAATTTTGATACAAAAGAACGAATCTACTCGGAAATCAGTAATTAGCCAACTCTATGTTATACGATAGAGAATAGGAGGGGAAAAATGTTTGGACATTTGTTGCGCAACGACGAACTATTGACGGTTGCTGTTGCGGGAAAGATGGAAGGAAGGAGACAGACACGAAGACCGAGAATGGCATTCTGTGACCAAATAAAAAGAAAGGTTAATGTGAGCAGTTACAGGGAGGTCAAGGAGTTGGCTATGGACCGTGAGGAGTGGAGGAGGCTACACCGACAAGAGCATGGCTCTTAAATAAAATGAATGAATATTATGTCCAGAGGCATTTGCCGAAATGCCTCTGCTGCGGGTAGTGGCATTTACGAGCTTCAACTAATGCACATACGTAATCATCTACCTTAATTAGATGCTAAGCCTCTGAATCAGAAACGCACCAGCCCGGATACACATTTATTGCGCATATGATCAGGGTAATTACAATGAGCATAATTTTGACACAAGTACATATAAACGTTTACCTGGGTATAATTTGTGGTTGTCAGTGAGGCATTGTGTTGTGTAGCAGCGCGGATTGTATGTGTGCATGCCCGCAGCGTAGCGTGTACAGACGCACACATTCGATAATGTCGCTATGCACGTGCGTTGCAAAACACTGGTAGTCCCAACGCGCCTTTCATGATTAAGCGCATGTGTGCGTCCGTACACGGCTCGCGGTAGTCGCGCACACATGTAAGCAGCGCTATTATTTTGTACGGAGTTATCATACTTCTCTTATTTTAATATGCCATAAGTTTAAAATGCCAGTTGTCGCTAGCACTGGAGTATAATATTTTTAACCAAACTACCTCAATAAAACATTTGATCAAAAAGAGACATCGACGTCAGTTGAAGCACCTGTAAATATGCTAGCTGTGGTGAAGAAAGTTCTAAAATCTCTCACTAGATGTCACTAGCGGTTCGCAATGCCGAAAAATCTAGGACAAAAACTTATATTATATAATCTTTAACGGAAAACACATAATAGAATTTTAACAACACGATAACTTGACGCGTAGATCAGTTGGTATAAGGGCAACACCTACTACTATTATAATAATTATTAAGATATTATACTTGGGGATGACCTTAGCTTACCATCAGGCGCACGATTCGTTTGAGCCGTCACTTTATGCTATAAAAAAACATATAAATGGATTTTTTTGTGAAATAACTAATATAGGTGTGTTATAATTATTATTAATACAAATATAAGACAATAATTAATACAAATATAAAATAATACATAGACAAATTTCTAAGAGCAGGCGGGACTTGAACCCATGACCATGCTGCACCGTAGCATTGCTCTTACCAACTGAGCCACAGGTCACGTTACCGAGTAGCCGAAAGTTTCCTAGTGACAGATATTTGAAACACAACTATAACAAAAAACACATAAGAGAATTTTTCTAAGAGATTATGTATATTTTTACGGGCAAATCGGAATACCTTTCAATGCTCCAGGACTAGATGAAGGTGGATAAGAGCAAGAGTTTCAAATTTGGTTCTTGTCACAACCAACTTGGATGCTACAAATCTGTTGTATGTCCTCGAATTAACGTAATGCATTATCGGTGTGTGTTTGCAATTGCACAATATTCACGTTATTATTGCACATTGCGTGTTAATTCCCTCCAATCCCTTTGGATTAAGGAGCGAGCCACTGTTTGATCTGCATTATTCAGTGCAATCTCGTAATGGGCAGTTATGGTGCTATTATTTCAAAGGCTGTAGGTTACTTGCTTACACTTTTATGAAAAACTAGCTGGTTCCCGCGAATTCGTCTGAGTAGAACAAGTACTTCTACTTATAATTATTATTAAGGTGGTTAGATCTATGGTGGTGGACTGATCTATTGTGATCACCACTAATTACAGTGCAGAGCCAAGGCCGACAGCATTGAAAAACTGAAGGACTTTCCTGGCTCCGACAGATTTAATGTCCTCTGGTTGTGGCATGTGCCTTCCCAGTACGGAACTTCGTACGCCCATTAGGGGGTAGCATTAGGTGAGTAGATGAACAGGAGTTTCATCCTCCATGTGGCAGAATCTACAATCTCTATTTTCTCTCTGCCCAATATTTGATATGTCCTTGTTTAAGCCACAACACCCTGTTAAGGCTCCAGTGAGCATTCTTTTGCCATTCCTGTCCAATAACAGAGCTTCTCTACAGTGTTTGGCACTGTAGCCAGATATCAGGGCTTTTGAATGCTCAAGACCCTTGTTCTGTAGCCATACTTCTCGGGAGAGGTGTGTGCTCTCATTTAGTAGAGTGAGCTTTGCCAGGTTGCATGCTATCCCTATGAAGGGTTCGGGTCCAATAAAGGTTTTCCTAGCACCAGCCTTTGCCCAGTGAACCCAGCGCAGTACCACTGTATTATTTTCTGTTCAGTATATTTGCACAGTTCTCTACAATCCTCGATGTTTGGGTGACTGAGGCCAGTGCATAGAGAGCCACTTGACTATCTGAGTTTATGTAAATATGCTTGTCAACGTAGCCGCTCTTCAGGTGCAAATCCGCTTAAGTAATTATGGCGTATACTTCGGCCTGAAAGATAGAGGAGTGTCGTCCCACGTTCAACTTGTAGCTGAGCCTGGGTCTCACACCGTGTATACCACAGCCTACATTGGGTCCCATCTTAGACCCATCCGTATAACATAGAAGGCTACCGTCCTTCCAGGTGAGACTGTTAGTTTCCCAGTCCTCCCTGGTTTGAAATTCTACCTGGTAGAGTTTTTTAAAATTTGTTTAGAAAGCATGACATCAGAAGTCACTCCCAGAACAGAGTGTTCCAGAATTGAGTCTTGGGCTGATCTCAATGTCTGGGTGAGCCATCTATTCCTTAACCTAGTGACAAGCCTGTACATGCTGGTACTGGTCTGTATGAATAAATAAATGCAGAGAAGTCAGGTTCAGCAATGCATTTAGGGCTGCCCCAGATGTGGTGGACATGGCTCCCGTTGCTAGCAGGCACGCGATGCGCTGTAGACTGCCCAATGTGAAATTGTGTTGCCTTATATAACCAGAGAGTCCATCCAAACCATCTTTGGTTTTAGACCCGGACGCTGTCCTACTATGCGGCAACAGCTATGTTGTGGGTAGACGTGTCGCTTAACACCAGGCGCACGACTTGTGCGTCCCGTCTCTTGGTAACATAAAAAAATCCATCAATTTTTAGCTTGATGTACAGTACCAAAGTCTAATCTTTCTTTCAAATTTAAACTTAATTACCGAAACTTTAATAGTTATTTCTCCAAAATTTACTTTATCCTTCAGTATCGATTTCAACGTGCTGTATAACCACAGTTTTTTTTTCTTTCGTGTACCTAAAAATACAAACACGAGAGCTCTCAATTCAAAACAGATATCACGTTGTGTACCTAATCCCAAATATATATCCGATACTTCTCTGAAACCAGGTCGCGTATTTCGCCCGTCCTTTACCTTTATTATTGTTATTTGACGTGGAAGTTTGTTACAGAAATTAGTAGTCAGTAGTGATGAGTCTTTATTTGAATAAGTAATTCGTGTTTAGTTTGTGTTGAACGCATGTACGAAGTTTTTTAATTCAGGTCCGAAGACCGGCTTTATTTTAGTTGAGAACTTGCCTTCTCTATGTAAATGGTCCTTGATTCAATTAAGTACCATCGGGTTTCAGCATTACTGTCAAATTTAAATCATTCTCAACTGGTTTTAAAGTGTGAAGAAGGATTGTTTTTTGTTGTCAAGCCTGTAGTGGTTCTATTTAATTTTGAAGAAAATCATCCACCTCCAAGGGTGGCTGTTCACGCATAAACACTTATTTTTATAAATAGCGCCTACATTTTATAAGGAGCAATTATTTTAATGGTTGCATTTAGTATGCTTTAATTGAAGGCGTTTTTCTCTCAATATTCTTTAAGCAGTGAGTACGGATTTTTATTATCTCCTGTGTTAAGTCCCGTATAGTGGCGAACTAGGAGATGAATCCGGTTTTGCGCAGTTTCCGGTACCCGATTGCAATAAAACGTGGGAAATAGATGTAAAACACACGTTATCTGCGCGCAGTCTTTGTAGTGGCTTGAGTATACATCCCTCCTGCGCGCCTTACCAGGATCACACAAAAATTTCTAACACCTCAAAAGTGTATCGGACTTTAGAACCACACTTGCGGTTTATTATGCACACGCACATTCAATGCACTGAAAATTAGCGTCACAGCCTTTTCTCAGCGGTGACATTAGCTTGAAGGATCTTTTAACATACGCCACAGCCGCACAAATGACATCTTCTTTAATTGTGGTGACTATTAAATGCTTTTGCTTTGTTGTCATTACCTGTTATTAAGATTTTATTTTTATTTTATTTTTTTCATACAGCAAAAGAAGTTTAGTTTTTATGAAGTGAAAGAACGAACAAGTCGTGAGGCTGGTTGTAAATAGGTAAACGAATATAGATAAGTAGAATCTAGTAGAATTCACTTTGTTAAACATCAAATTCCGACCCTTCGTTTTCTCTACATCCTCGAGTCTCGTAAATTCGTTAGGAAGTACGAACAATTTTATTCACCTCTAACGAGTGACAACAGAAATAACAGAAACTTAAACAAGCTTAGAAATACCATTGTTAAAAACGAAATTATTTACTTCTGGCTCTCACACCATGTTAATAAAAATTTACTTATCCCAAATTACATTAAAAACCTGGAAAGACTTATACAATTCATCAAACAATTAAAAGCATTCCTTATTAAGAAATGTCATTACGATTTAAATGATTTTTTCGACGCTAAAAAATTATGACAAACAACAATAAGAAACAAATAAGTTCGACATCTGTCATTAATAATTTTATTTAAAACGAATGTATTGTGTAAAATACGTTTCCCATTACTAATTAAGATCAATGTAATGTAATAATGTGATATAATAATTTAATATAATTGAATAGTGTGATTTAAGAATTTAACCCTCTGCTGTTACTGTGCCCCGTCACATGTATATATACATGGCGATATAACCAATTAATGTCCGATTTTAAATTTGTAATATGATATGCAATAAATATTGAAACTGAAAAAGAATTACACATGTCACATCGAGTTCTTAGGTTTTCGCGATTGTTACACATAGGAAATGAAACTATTTTTTCGGATTTAAATCGCGTATATTTGTTTTTTCAAACAAACCGACGTTTCGGGCACTTTACAGGTCCCATGGTCACGGTTGACTGAGGTGGTACAGTCTTTAACCACATAAGCCTAATATTAATGCAAACTACCCTATTTTTCACTATAGTTACAATAGTTATTAATTAAATACCGTATTTTTAATTTTACAAAGAAAACCTTCCCATTTATGCTTCATTAAGTTTTACAAATTATTTTATTGAATGAATTTTTATTAAGTTCAATTTATTATTAATTAATAATAGAAATTAGAATAAAGTAAAACATATTAATTAGTACCGTTTGCGATTTTTCATCAGAGGAAATACTGGATCCCAAACTGGTGGTACGGAGAAACCATCTTCCTTGTTGAAATTAGGATGTTTTTTAAATTTCAATAACCTTTCGCAGCATCCTGGGTAGATAACGGACTTCTTTTGCAAGGACCTGGTGTTGTCAAACTTCATTAAATGTGTAGGTTTATCCATGACAGACTTGTTTACGCGACGGTACGTACATACGTACATACGTCATGTTTTGAAAATGTCCAGTACAAAATTTGTACATTCAATAGAGCGCTTCGCTGTATAATTTGGACTTTGAAATATCTCGTACCTAAATACAGTACGAAGGACGCTACGATATGCCGTTTCAACACAATACGTAATCAACATTTTATTTTTAAATTTGGAACAAAATCTAATTCAAAAGTGCGAACACTTTCAGAAAACGAATTACAAAATCTGAATAGTGTTAAAATTGCCATCTCTAAAACGAAGCTGCTTAAAGTTGTGAGTGAGTTTAGGAACAAATTACAAGCTTTGATCAACGAAGTTTACAAATTCTGTCACAGCTTTCACTAACACTGTTAAAACAGCTTTGGTTGGTCACTGTGTAAGCTAGTATTATAACAATGAATTAACTCCGAGGCTTTGTAAGCCTCGAAATAAATGATTTACAATGAACTTAAGCCGAATCATTTGATCATTGAACAAGGACTGAAGACAACCCGACTCTGTTTGGGACCGAATCAACAGTCAATGTTGAATCTCACGTATCAGAGCTCAACTAATGTGCTAATGGTACTGTTTGTGTATTAGGAAACAGGGACCTACTCCCGAAGCACGAAATCCGTTTTTATGGCCGTTTTCTCATTACAGATGAGCTACAGACTTAAGTTTTGATCAGGGCTAGAACTAAGAATGTATAACGCGATTTGACAGTTATGAACATTGACTTACAAATAAATGGACGACGGGTCTAATACACAAACCACGAAAAAAATGTCCCAAGTCAACCTATTTAAACGTAGTGACATGTAAAGGAATATGAAAAAGCTAAAACGTTGAATTTAAATTGTAATGTCATCGCAGTATTGTCTAATTTTGCTTGCTTCGCTGTCAGTCGAACAAACGAAGACTAAACCGTGAATGACGGTCTGTATACGATTTTAACGCCCTATAAGTTCGGACACTTTTTAGCGCGGACCCGACGTCCATATAATTGTAAGTCAATGGTTACGAACTTCATTTTTCGAAGTTCTTTTTCGTTGACAGACTTCGAGTGCAGTACGAACCTGTGGCCCTGAAGTAAAACATGCAAGCAATGCAGTAGAGCTCCATGTAAAAGAGTTAGTCCTGGGAAGTACTGCCACTGCCAAGCAGTAATATGAGCATTGCTGCATTCCAGTCTAAAAGGTGAGGGGTGCTATTTAAATCTAGCTGGTACCCAAGACTTAGTCTGCGTAGAACAAGTACTTTGGAACATATGCACTCGACGTATTTTATAAGTGCTGACTCCTGGTGATAGGGTTCGTTCAGAGAGGTACTGCCACTTTACCTATTTGTGCCTTTATGTGCATAGTTTTGCGCGCAAAAAAATAAATTAATATCATTACTATCAATATTAAAAAACATTCTCATATGGTGCTGGTGATCGTATAATTGTAACTTCTTTAGTAGGGTACATTAAACCATTGCTGCTGAAATAGAATATTTAGCACAAAGTGAAATAAATAGACATTTCAACACTAACGAAGGAAAATGTTGTTAAAGAATGAGGAAAAACGGGCGCACTCGTAGTTGGGGGAAAAAACCCGCCAAGTGCCAATACAACTCATACACCGAGGGCCCCGTAGCTTAATTGATATGAAATAACTTTCATAATCATTATTGTGATGAAGTCGTCACTAGTTCTAAACTTAAAATATACCTATAGCCATCGAATATATAAACAGAATTTGAGACGAAATGACATTTCATTTGTTTGAAAACTATTCTGCCAAATCGTTACGGTGGCAACTGTGATTTGAGTTTGTGATTTTAGGGCAAACGAGAGATGATATTTAAACGTGATATAAGGACCATTTGCCTGATGAGTTGTCAGGTATGGATAGCTCTTATTTCGTTCACATTACTGCGTTCCGGTTTTGCAGGGTAGGGGTACTGGCGAAACCACTGGCACAAGAGACTTGTGTCTCAGGCTGACGGGCGTCGTGGCAGTTCTCGTCAGATCGTTGCAATTTATTGCATTGCCACTGTTATAGAGAGCTTACTACTAGCGCACGACTTGTTCCTCCCATCGTTTGGTGTCATAAAGAAAATAATAAATGTCCTGACAGGGAGTTCCATTTATCGAATGTGCGACAGAGAAAGGTGCCACTAAACCTTTTAGTTCGCGATGGAATACGACAAGTTGGATAAATGTGACTATGGAGGTCAACACGCGTGCTTCGGAGTAGGAAAGAGAAGGGTGGTGGTGAAGTTAAATACTTTCGTCAGAGCATCGCTAAGCGATACATCATCTCGCCAAAAAATATATTTATTTATTCATGGCCTATTCCACTAGTACCTACTAGCTGTCCCCACTGGTGGGGATAAGTGGATTTTTTCCACTCTTCCCTACCACACCGTCAATTCACAAAACACATAACCCAAATATAAGCGAAAAATTAAAGTAAACAACAGTAATACAAACAAAACGGATGAAGACTCTGCATTGCTGGTTTTCAGGTATCACCTATAGCTATATTTTTATATAACCCTACTTCAATTTATTAATTATTTGTATATATATTTTTCGATTTATTATTATTATTTTTAATTATTTGTTTAGTAGTTTGTTATTATTATTATTATATTCTTCTACATTTTTAAGTACCTTTTTTATTCTTCTACATTTGTATCTGTGCAATACGTATTCTGCTGCACATTCAATTAAACTTGTAACTCGAAGGTTGCCTGTAGGAGATTGCTATTTAGCAATAAGGCCAACTGTTGTGGCTGTCGTTTTTACTTTTTTGTATTATTATGTTTGTCCGTGTGCTACGAAGACTATTATATAAAATATATAATATTTTAAAATAGGAATTTGAAAAGTTCGAGATGTGGTGAGACCCTAACATTTCTCTTTAAGTATTATTGGTTTTATTATTTTGTACAACGGAACCGCAAAAACGTCGGACATTTCCCATTTATTACTTTAATAAGCATTCCCAGTAAAGTGAGCGCAGTTTACAATATTAACTTACAAAAACTACTTTCACTTCCTTTGGTTTGTTGTTTCATTTAATATTAATAATTTTTTTGTTGGTATAAAGTTTTTTATTCTTCGATTTTTCTATACTATAAGGTAGTATTTTCGAAATAGCCATTTTTAATTCAACAATAGAATAGAGTGTTGGCAACCCTGTGGGAATGGTCGCTTATAAAAAATTTGAGAAAAAATGTAAACTATTTTGATTCGCAATATTTGTTTGATTGAATATTATGATGTTTTTGCTACCGTTATATTCACATGCCACTGTGACTCACTCACCATTAAGTCATAATTATTAGTCTGTCTATTAAATACTTTGTTATTATTTTCTATTTTTTGTTTTTATTATAATTGGTTTCTGATTTGTTGATTTGTCAAAAAATATACTGTACTTGTTGTTTCCATGTGTAGGAGGTCATAGTCTCTTGGCTTTAGAATTCGCGTGAACAAGTGTTCTGTTATGTAGACCTCCGTGCTGGCTTTCGTGGTGTCGCTGTCTCGGCGGTCCCGGGTTCGATCACTGGCCGGGTATTGACCCAGGTCAATGTATGCCAAGTGCCGAGACGATCAATTCATACGCCTGGTGGTAAGCGACACGCCTATCCAAAACAGTTGCAGAGCCACTCAGAGTTTTAAATTTCAAAAATCTTAGTCACCCTGATACATATTGACAAGGCCCATGTGCCTGTAATTTCTTCAGTACCCTTACCCTTCTAAACCGGAACGCCGTAATGCTCATATTACTGTTTAGCGGCAGAAATAAGTAAGGTGGCAGTACTTTAAAATACAAGAAACTTGTAAATATTGTATCTGACGTGGATGTATGTAGCATAGACATTGTTTGATGTTTTTTTAATAATATCTTTTTATTTAGCTACTTACTTTGTGACCAGAGCAACATACATGATGTAGACAGTATGAAGTTTCGTAAATGTAAAGCGAAGGAACACTTAGTATTCGAGTCTGTTTACTTAATCGACAACTAGTTCTGACACGCATTCAGAGGTGCAAGCCAGAATTAGAACCTACGACCCTCGACTCGAAAGGCGGTAGGACACGTCACCGGCTACGATGAATAATTCATTACGTAAAAATTGTGATTTATGTCCATTCGTGTTGCAAAGAACGATATATGTACACATAAATGGAAAAGGTTTTGTCGTAAACACGGAATAAGGTAGAAAGTTGGATTTTTCCGGTGCCACATCTGGTGTGGTAATACAAATCAATATGGGACGACAGGTGCGACCAAGTACTATCGGATTACATCAGCTTAAAGCAAACTAGAAGTGACATTCAATTCATCGAATTCACTCAATTGAAAATACGAGCTGACTATGGCCTATTGTCACCTTGAGTGAAAACCTAACAAAAACATTTTTACATAATTTGTTTTTACTGTTATACGTTTAAGGCAAAACTTATACATACCAGTGGCGATGCGTACATACAACTCGATTCCCACCGGCTTGCTTAAAATTTTCTGCGTACCTATTACCAGTGGCAGCGCGCATACCCCACCACTTAAAAGACAATTTATTCAAAATATTCACTAATAAACGCGTAATAACTTATAGGAAATGAAACTATTTTTCCGGATTTAAATCGCGTATATTTGTTTTTTCAAACATCGCGTACTCGCAATAACTTGTCCCGATGCATCTCAACCATTCAGCGCGAGGTAATCTACGCGCTCCCATGTAAATAATACAAATGTGTGCATTTGCAAAAATGCGCTTTATAACGTATAAAGAAATAGCGGCAGTGAAGCCGGAATTATTCGAGTTATTGTCGAATAACGTTCAAATAAATTTAAACCTTATTCCAACAAATTATGGTTTAATTTGTCTTAATGTCAGAATCGTAATGTCAGAGTCGCCAGATGTAAAATTTTTTTTAAATAATGTAACAAAATAATTAGTAATAGCAAATTAATAAACACAAAAAAAAATTAATATAGTTAATTTCTATTTTCTAAATCTCAACCATAAATAGTGTTACATATTTGACTATAGTTTTGGGTGTTTCTTTTTACTACGCAAAGAACGTGTGTAGAAGGTCATGGTAATTCGTAGTTAATTAAATTACCAACACTTATTAAGTGTTGTGTTTAAATGTCGTCAAACGTTGTTTCGAGCAAAACTCGAATTCGAAAACTCGTCTCGAGCCGACTTCTACTCTACAAAGTTAGTTAGAGAAGTTATTCAGAGTAGAGGCGGCCGCGGGTGCGTGTAAATGTTTGCAATTTCGACGTGTGGTCTTACGGTTTTAGTCACTTCCGCACCGTGAAAGGGAAGACGCCAAGACCCGCGCGCCAGCACGCGTCTCGCGCCCGCGCTTGCACTCTGAATGAGCCCATGACTATTTGAAAGCGCATTCATCGCTCCACTGGATCGCGATGATCTTATAGCGCCGCCCAATTAACCAATTCAATGAATAACTAACGCCACCGCGCCTTCCCGCCCACCGTCGTTTAGTTTCCCTAAGATTTTCGCTATGAAAATAGAAAGAAAGAAAGATTGAAGAAATGTCTCATCCAGTTAAACAATTAATTCCATGTAATTTGGATACAGATCCCGATGTTATTCGACAATAGAATTGTGTCAAAGGGAATTCGGATTTCAGCATCCGAAATAAGCAAAAGTATTTTATCGAATTTCCCTCAATGGAATTAACTGTTATATTTAGACCTACTCATGTGTAATATTTAAATAATACCGCACTCCAAAATGTCACAAAGTTTCTTTGTTCCGCAGTGCTTATATTGATTCAATATAATAATTCCGGTTTATCACTGACGACTGGTCCCGTCAACATACTTTTATCAAAGAAAGTGCTTTGACAGTAGTAGGATGACCGCCGTTTTGCGGCGAACAAGTCGCGCGCCTGGTGGTAAGCGACACGCCTGTCCATAACAGTTGCAGTATTATTCAGATCTTTAAATCGCAAAGATCTGAAGTCACCCTGAGACATAAGTTGACAAGTCCCAAGTGCCTGTAATTTCACCTGTACCCTTACCCTCCAAAATCGAAACGCAATAATGCTCACATGACTTCCCCGGACGGAAAAGAAACGGAAATATATGTGAAAAAGTGTACGAAACTTCCGTAGTTACCGAAGCAGAAGCAGAAGACTATTGCATCACTAATCTATATTAGCTGACGCTACACTTGCTCGCTAAGATACGTCTCCTTATCTGTCAAAATCTTAAACGTTATCAATCAAAACTATACTATTTTGAAACTTTAAACTATTTGAAACATTATAACTTGAAACTTTGGATGATAAATTGTTTGGAAAGCCAATAAATTGTCGATAACGTTAGAATGAAAAATTTACTATGCTTTGCAACACACGTTACATACAAGTGTCATGTACGGTCCTGGACTTTTAGCGTAGAATTGAATTCATTGAATGGAATTCATGATGATGATTTAAAGGCATTATGTGACATGGTGGTTTGGTATAAGGTGATAAGTCGCTGTTTAGTAGAAGACCTTTTTGAAATAGAAAAAAGGACTAGTCAACTTCTCTTTTTTTAATGATATCACGTGATGGGACGAGCAAGTCGTGCGACTGGTGGAAAGCGACACGCCTGTGATTCCATCAACTTTTAACTTTTTAACTTTATTTATATTATTATTATTTTTTTAATAGGAAATGAAACTATTTTTCCGGATTTAAATGGCGTATATTTGTTTTTTCAAACAAACCGACGTTTCGGGCCCTTTACAGGTCCCATGGTCACGGTTGACTGAGGTGGTACAGTCTTCAACCAGTTATGTCTAATATTGATGCAAACCACCCTATTTTTTCACTATAGTTACAATATTTATTAATTAAATACCTTATTTTTAATTTTACACAGAAAGCAATCCAATTTACGCTATATTAAGTTTTACAAATTATTTTATTGAATGAATTTTTATTAAGTTCAATTTATTATTAATTATTAATAGAAATTAGAATAAACTAAAACATATTTATTAGTACTGCAGTCTTATGTCTGTTTGGGACTTTTCATTAGAGGAAATACTGGATCCCAAACTGGTGGTACGGAGAAACTATCTTCCCTGTTGAAATTAGGATGTTTTTTAATTTCAATGGCCTCTCGCAGCATCCTGGGTAGATAACGGACTTCTTTTGCAAGAACCTGGGGTTTGTCAAACTTTATTGAACTTATTTATTTATTTATTGAACTTTTTTTTTAACTTTATCTAATACAATACAAGTAAAACAAATGTGTTAAAATAAGCATTAAGAAGGGAATCTAAATTACACATTCTTCATAGTAAAGCTATAGGTACATTTTAATATTAGAACCTAATATGTAACTGCGATGCCTACACTAAACAAATTTGTACCTGTATTTTAGGTATCTTTTTGAGCAAGTTTCTTAATATTACAGCTTAGATATTTAACTAAAATAATTTGTAGTTATAAAATATTGGTTACATATATAAAAATAATTATGAAACGACTTCTAGCAAGCCCTCTATTTTCAGAAAAGCTCATATTGCTGCTTGGCGGCAGAAATAGCTAAGGCACTTCTTTGGACGAACTCTGACAGGGACGTTCTAAATGAAGAAACCAGAATTTCGTAAAGGAATCTTATGCTCGTGATTAGAGAACCATCTTCAATTTGGTCTACAAATGTCTACTACTGGCCATAATATTCGTTCAAATGCACCGTGGACGACTTGTACCGCTTGCATTCAATGGCTTTCCTCGGCTTTGGTAAGTCCTTCCAGAACTTGGGAATAGTGTTGCACTAGTCAAATTAGCGACATCTTAAAAACTAATAATAATATTGATACGCCTATCGACATTATCGATAAAAATTCATATCGAGTACTAGTTAAAAATTCCAGGTGTATTCTTAACCTACCTTATTTGGCCTCTTTGAATGTCTAATATTTTTATTTCAATATGAAATAGTTTGTTTAAGCTATGGCAACCTAATGGTTTGACCTACTGTGCGAAATTTAATTTTAAATTTAAACATCGATAAGGTTCACGACTGCAACAATGTGAGAAGTCCCCAACCCGCAATGGGCCATTGCAGCGGACTATGGCCTAAACCCTCGCATGAGACAAGACACGTAACCAGCAGTGGAATGTATAAATGCATTGATGATAGTTGGTTTAATTGTTACTCACAAACTTAAGTACCTACTTTTGGAAGGCGTTGCAATTCATTTTTAGAAGTTTCTAAAAGCATTAAGTTTCTAGAACAATTCATAAGCTTTTTGCTGTTGATGTGTTGATATGTAGTGCTATCCTCGAAGGTGACAGCTGAATATCAATGTTTTGTTTTATGGCAAAATCAGCACTGAACTGTGAATTATCTGGCTTGCTGCAGCACATACACTAGTTGGAATTTTATTAGCTAGGCAAAAGCTATTTGTTAAATTCAAATTGTCCTATTTGCATGAGAGAACAGATAAATACTATTGACAAAAATCAATAGTGTTAGCCAGACTGTGATATTGATAACATTGATACTTTATTAGAAAGAACCTCGTAACCTCCATTAGTGTGAACTTTAGAAATATAAATAATTTATTCTTTTAAAAAAACAACACAGTACACGTGCACTTTATAATAAGAATAACGTAAAGGTTTAGACAAAGGATTAAATTACAAATAATAAAAAAGTATAAAGCGTGCATGCTGCGCTGTTAAAGAAACCGTGACCCAGTCAGTGAGACAACAATAAGCCGTCTCATGTAAAGTGCTACTATTGCATGAAACAAGCACCGTGATGTTACTGTAAACACTAGCATGATCGCATAGACTCTTCCATTCAAGTACAATAATTAATGAAGTTACCGGATATATAGACGTATATTAAATATATGATTACTTTAATGCACGTCGTCAATAACACTGGGTCACAAAATACACGGGATGTCGCCATCCTTCTTTAGCCGACGAGATAAATAATCACAAAACAAAATCACTAATAAAACGAAAAATTAAATAAAAAAATACTTTGTTTAATGCCAGATGCGGTCACAAAGTCTAAATAATTGTCGATAATCAAAATTATCGATAGATTCTCGACTACGTTGTACAACCCTATCGTCCGTTAGTTCGAAGTGTGATATACCCCACCCACTACCACTTCGTCTTTGTCAAGGACATTTTTAAATTAAAAATCAAAAGGGTCGTTCCACTATACATTGCATTATTAGAGAGAGGCTAACTTCAAAAGATACAATTATAAACGTTAAAAGCTTTTTTTTTAAAAAATGCGTAAACGAGAGAATTCAAGACGATTTCGCTTTTAACCTTGAATTTAATTTAAACTAACGTAAGTTCTAAGGCTTCAGAGGTAATAAGTCAGAACTGAAGGCCACGCAACATAATAGACAAGAGTAAAGACCTCGCAACTACCAACCTTAAATCGGGAGAATAAGGCCTTAAGACTTCCTGAAACAAGTTTCAACAGTGAGGCGTCGAAAGCTTCGTTATTTTGAATTCAATAAAAAATTATCATTTTAAATGGAAATTGCCTGAGGTTAGGATCAAAGAATCAAAAGGACACTAAAGGAAAAATCATGAAACTCAATATCATCCTTTGTCCCGTAAAGAAAAATTATAAAAAGTGAAATTTGAGAAATAAAATTTTGTGCAAAAATGTCGCTGAAAATCTAAAACAAACATCTTAAATAAGCACGTAGAAAAATTCGCAAGGTCCACTACTTCATTACATATTGGCATAGCGTCTGGCATTGCTGGAACCATGCTGGAACACAGTGGGTCGAATCCAACCGGGTCGAAGGATTTTTTTTTATTAGTCTTTGTATTATTAATTACAACAAACTGTGGAAAAATTTCACAAAAATTATTAAATATAAATGTGGTTAAATATCAAACATCGTGACATTTAATAAATTTAAAAATTACAATTCGACAAGCGACATCTCTAGTCTGCTGGTAGCTGTAAAGTACCTGGCTGAGTGGAGGAAATAGATTTCTCATAGATGGCGCTACGCCAAAAAAGTTGTTAAAAACCAAAAACAATACCAGCAACAAGCACGTAGAAAAATATGTAAGGTCCGCTAGTTCATTCCGTGGCTTAATTGGCATAGCGTCTGAAACGGTTTGCTGGAATACGTTGGTTCGAATCCAGCCGGATCGAAAGATCTATTTTTGTATTAATAATATAATAAAGTTTTGGACAGCAAAATGTTGAGAAGCAAAATTTCAGAAACCAAAATCATGGTAAGCTTTTATCAAAGAATGTTTTTTCTCCTATGTTTAATTATCCATTTATAATTGTGTATAATAAATAAATAACAATAATAATAGGGGATGTAAGAATCTTTTAGTTCAGAATAGAGTGGTTTGTATTAATATTAGATATAACGTCAGCCGTGACCGTCGGACCTGTAAGGTGCGGTTTTGGCCAGGCTGTTGTAAGTCGAGCCCCGGAGTGAATTCCGTTCGCTCTTAGTCCCAGGTTCGATTCCCGGTAGAACCAATTTGGGAAATGATCTTGTCTAAATTGGTTCGCGGTGCATCGCGACACGCAGCATCTCGCAGCGCGGCCTTATTCTTTTGTTAGAAAAACGTTTACATTATTTAGTACAAAATATATTGCTTTTATAATGCATTTTATAAAGTTCCCCGGGGTAGATGGTAAGCTATGTGGTAAGCTATATTAAAATAACCACTTTGGTATAGTCAACTGAATAAGTCGCCGCTGATCTACAAATTTTCATAATAGCTATAAATTAATAATAAGCGGTCTTTTAAAGCAGCTTAAAAATATGAATTTTAGTAGGCCATCATAATCACAGTTTAAAATATCTTAAATCCCACCGCCGACAACGCATTTGCGATTCTAATGTGTCGTGTGTTGAACAGGAGAAAATAAAAGAATCTATACAACCTCAAATGGCTTTGATCATTGACTTACAATTATATGGACGTCGGGTCCGCGCTAAAAAGTG
>NW_020654653.1:0-16863 GCF_003589595.1 Hyposmocoma kahamanoa
ACATTATTATCAAGATAGTTTGTGTAGCAAGAACAAGACGCGAACAATGTACCTTTCAAAATCGAAAAATAATTCCCTTATTACCTAGCACTAGTTTGTAATTGTAATTTCATTTCAAATATTCGGGGACCACCGAGATTGACTTTCTATTTCATGTAATTTTATTTTTATTATAGCATCCCTCGTTTTTTGTTGTTCCTTCAATGGTTAAAAATAGTTTTTTGCTCTTAACGAGTCAACGAACTGTGTAGGTGGAGTGCGATGCACCAACAATACTTGAAAATAAGTAATCAAACGAAAACAGACCTCAAATATTTCTGACGAAGAAAAGTTCCAAGCAAGAGATGTAATCGGATAAGTGGAAAAACTGCAAATGGAACCTGATAACTATAAAAAGAAGGCAGGTCAAAAAGGGATAAAACTAGTTAACAAGACTCCAGTAGCAAACGGCTATCGCGACAAGATGTTATTCAATGCGGCTGTCCACTATTCATTGTATTGGATGCCAAAAGAAATTGCGCTCTTGGCGCCGCGATGGAAACTCGTTAAATTAATTGATGTAACGGCCATCGATAAACAAGTCAGAATATTTTTTTTTATGTGCACATAACACAGCCAAGACGCAATGGTATTATTAAAAATAAAAAAGTAAATAAACACTAACCTAGATTGGAAACTTCAAAAATAATACTTATCCGAACAATACTTTGTATATATAACATGTAGTGTAGTTACGAGTATACGTTTACTAAAGAATAACTAAAATCGGTCATGACAATCGTAAGATAGTCACTCATTCATATAAATATTTTTATCTTTACACATGACCATATTTCATCTTTAAAATATAACACCTATCGTGTATGACGACGAATTACGCACAATACGAATCACTAATTGACTAGCCATCACGGAATTAATTGTATTTCACATTTTCCCAGAACAATTTTAAGGATGAGTCACAGCTGACTACAGTGTATTATTAGAAACACGGTAAAACAGTTGAGCGAATATTTTAAAATGAACTGTGTATTCTCCGATTTCCGAAAGTTCATTTACATGAAAAATGGGACTCGAACTTTAGGAAAACCAATGACACCTAAGGATGTCGGTAGCACTGTGGCTGCAGCAAGATATACCTAAACATATAAAGTAAAACAGACATGTATTGACCGCATCTTGCGGTAACGAAGTAACCAGACTTGTGCAAAACCAGAAATACTACTCGCGCTACGCATTTCGAGTTACAAAATGATATGAGATCTCTTGTATTCACGTATTTTGTGTCAGTTTCAACGAAAAATAATTTGAATAATGGAGACGACAGTTAACAGATATTGTTTAATTTCTCAAAGCTATAATATATTATTAACATCTCACAAATAATTTTGTTTGAAATAAATTAAAAAAGTATTTTGTGGTAGAAGGCAGCTTCACGTAATACCTTGCAGTTGTACACTTACTTATATGGGTGATTCTCAAAATTAGTGTCAGAAAAATGGAAAAAATAAAATATTTTTTTTTTTAATTATGTATGGTAAATATTACGCAAAAATAGCGGTTTTGTTAGTTTCGTCAAGCTTAAAGACCTTCAGAAGTAGCTGAAAAGATAAGTTAAAATCTCGGTTGTGACATTACAGACATGGGAGTGACGTGTGTGTGTGTTCAAACGTTTTCAAGAGATGTTTGTAATAAATAAAAGTTGTTTTTATTTTTATATTGGCTACTGAGTCCACCACTCGTAATACGTAGAACAGTAACATTCTGGTTGGTAATTAAATGAGCCAACGCTTTTTTTAAGTGCGCGTAAATTACACACGTCAAATAGGTAGTGAAGGACATCTTTTAAGCTGTCTAGTCTGCTGTGGAATGGTTCTGTTCACCTAAAAGCCTTTTGGCACGCCTTTCTAGTTAATCCAGAGTCGACACTTAGCTGAACCATTCCATTGGTGGCAACAGTACTCCATACGAGACCGAACTTGTGCTTCGTACAGTTGAAGCAACTGTCCCAGGGTGAAGTCCCTATCTACCGACTCGAGAGATAGGGTATTCCGGAGAGACTACGGGCTCCCCGGCAAGATCAAGGTACAGCGGGCGTCCAGGCCGAACCCTCCGATAGTGATACGCCTTCACGGGCGTCTATGGTCGACCCGGACTTGGGTAAGGACTCGCTGGGGTTTGTGGTGAGCTGCAGAGACGGACATGTTCGTCTGCCCCGGTGGTGTGTGGCCGGGGCGTCAGTCTCGTGCGCAGCTAGCGCGTCTTAGTAGCGGTCTAGACGAGGACGTAAGTCGCGGAGACGCACGGGGCACGTGAGTTGCCCTATAAGTCGGAAGCTATGTCCAAACATGGTCGCAAGACACTACGACCGGTATCTCTGGCACTAGTCCGGAGAGCTAGCTAGTATAGGATGAGCTAGATATCTTCCTGTCCATCCAGCTGCTTAGGTTGTTGGGAACTGGAGAGACGCCGTTTTTCGGCGTTCGGAAGTGAGGGTACCTTACAGCTCCGCCACCAATGAGAAGATTTGGTAGTGGACTTTAGAGTCGACGGCTTAGGTGGCAACCATTAGTTGTGCAATGCGCGACGGGAAGTGTACACAGGCTGATCTGGAATCAAAACCTGAACTTAGAAGGTTCCTGTGCATGCACAGGTTATAGTCGCATACCCTAAGGGTCGGTGGGGAGGGTCCCTATAATCAAAGTTAATGGAGAAAGATATGGGGCTGTCCCAGTGTGAAGTATAGCCTCGCTTTTGCAAGGATGACAAGCTTCATGGCTGCATTTTTGGCCATGGATGCAAAATTATAATTAAAAGGCACTTGCACTGGTCAAATGTCATGACCGTGGAAGATTGTCACAACCGTGATGTTTACGAAAACGCGGCTGTGACACCTATGGTTGTGACATTTTTGCGCCATGCCACTCATTAAAGTCTTTAATTGAATATTGGCTTAATTATAAGCATAGTAATCCCGCTATATAATCATACAATATATGCCAAAATTAACAAGTAAATCAAGTAATCCTTTACAACGCAAATCCACAGTTATGACACGTTATGCTCGAGAGCTTCCAAAATAAATGTTTTCGAAATTAATTTTTCCACACCACAACAATATTCACCATCGCAAAAAGCAATCATTTGAGGAGTTGCCACTAGAAGTGTATAATTAGTTAGTTAGCCCGATGTTTAGTTCTAAAAATTACGACTTAGGTAGATTTTTGTATTTGACCACGGACGTGATAAAAAAACAAGTCACAAAAAGTTTTCTGAAAAAGTAAAGCGTTATTTATTTGCTTCTATAGAAATATTGATATTAATTTATCGGGGCTACATAAAAATTCATAGATAAGAGGTAAAAATCTGAGTTATGTTTACAATATTTTATTACAAAGTTTTTTTTTTTTTAATTATTAAAGTCACACGACATGTCGTGACATTTCATATAGTTCCGGCCAAACAAATATATATTATGTATTACATTTATATACTTGTAATATGGCAAAATATACATTGAGTAATTGTTTATCATGTGATTAATTTTTGCTTTTCATTATATTGCAAAAACATGCACTTCTCATTAGGTATCAGTTATTTGCTTGAGAATAAGAATTACCCATATAACAGTGGCGAAGGTGCGTATTGGAAATGGATATGATGATGGAGGAGGTAAATACGCAGAGAAAGATGCAAATGATGACATTTTTCGTTCGATAATCACCACTTATATTAGAAAATAAAGCTTCGTTACTACACCTACACTATTAACTAAAATTATGAAGAATTTGTATTTCAATAGAATTATCTTTTAGATTAAGATATAATCTGGAATTAAATTTCCACGTACCCGTAAACTACAGACAATTTCATAGAGAACAGCGAGCAAACCGCCGATTTCAAAATAAACAAACATAATTTAGGTATTCGAAAATGTTATTTTCGCAGAGTCATCTATATATTAACTTTCAATTTCGGCTCAGAGAATAGACTGCCCTCCATTTATTTCCTTTTCTCACGCGTTGCAATTTTGTTACTCTATCATAATTAGGCACTTATCGGCTATCAATGCATTAATTTTGAGCGCATGAAAACGGGACAGAATCTAGACGTTTTCATTGGAGTAAATAAAGATAGATGTTTAGTGTGGAAACCTAACGTCTTTGGCGTTTTGTTAAAAAAACTAGACTTATATATATTCTTTATTGTACAAAGAAAAGACACATGAAACACACGTTACAATGGACATATACAAAGGTGAGCTTATCTCTATAAGAGATCTCTTCCAGCCAACCCTAGCCGTGGTGCAAAAATGAAGTCTGCGAGACTAATTAATGTACAACAAAATTTAAATTTAAATGTGAATAAAATATAAATGATAATAATATACATACGACAGACATATGCACATACATGAACTTTATATACATAAATACATACATAAGCAGAATATATATTATAATAACAGATCATTTGTTTACATATATGTTACCTATAAACTATCTAACGCGTTCGACAGGAAGTGCTCTTTTAATTTGTGTTTGAAAGATGCCACCGATGGACTATCACGAATGTTAGCAGGTAGTTTATTCCACATACGAGCTGCACTTACGGTAAAAATTGTGAAAGAATTTGGAGTTGGATTGGGGATATAAAAGTGTTCTAGTGTCACAGGTACGTTTTGGGCGGGAATTGGGGGATAAGGGGGAAAACGGGAACACAGATAATGAGGAAGCTGGGGGTAATTTAAAATTTTATAAAGAAGACAAAGAACGTGCATATCTCGGCGAAGTCGGATTGGGAGCCATTTAAATTTAGTCCGAAATTCAGAGATATGGTCATATTTACGTAAACCGAATATGAAACGGATTGCCAGATTTTGTAGGCGCTCTAGTTTGTTAAGCAGCTCCTCAGTAACATCCAAATAACAAACATCGGCATAGTCGAGAAGAGGGAGTAGTAGGGACTGAGCAAGCATAACCTTGGTGTTGAACGGTAAGAAGAATTGAAGCCGCTTGAGAGAATTACAGGAAAAGTGCATGCGTCGACTAACCTCATTTACCTGTGGTCTCCAGGACAGTGTACGGCCGATTATCAGACCCAGGTTCTTTGTGTTTTCAGCATATGCAAGACTCACTCCATCATACGAGACCTTGGGGAGATTATTAATGTCCAACCTGCAGTAAAGTCTGTTGCTACCTACAATTATTGCCTGTGATTTCCTATGTGACTTATAGGTTTGTAGAATAAAAAAATGTTACTGATTATTATTATATTAGTTCTTTTATACCCAGAATAACCAGGCTAGTCGATACTGACCTTTCGCCACCGTTATATAACAACATATACTGATACATATATAATAATTTCACTTTAACGTAACGGCAGACTGGTCTAGCGGCACACATTATTCTAGGGCGCAGACTTGAGCTAAAAATGTGATATGACGCCTCAACAAACTTACTCACCTTGACAACGGAGTTCGCCATTTTTGATAATAAAGACTGGTCTAATATAAGGTACTTAGTTGTTTTGAAGAAAACCGGTACCTACTGCAAAAAATCTCACTTTTGGCAATGTATTTAGAAATTACAATATTATTGGGATGTCTGGTACAGTCAAGAGCAAATCAAGTTTGACACTTTGGACTTTGGACCGTTCTTATTTTAAGCGGAATAGATTTAAATTTAAATTTTACGGTTTAGCTTATACATATATCTGAGTAGTTATTTTTTTTACTTTCTACTTAAAATAATCATTAAATAATAATCATCTTATTTATTGATTTATTTATTAGCAACACTAACATTATGTTCACAACACAGCAGTGGCGAGGCGTAAAAATTTTCCTTGGTAAAGCCGAAGCTTTAACATTTTGAAAAAACAAAAAACACTAACAAAAATTTATTTTCCCGTTAAAAAGGCGCCTCGGCGACATTTAAACACAACACTTATTAAGCACACAAGATACTAGTTCACTTCATTTCACAGGTTAACTTATTCTACACTTAAAATAACCATAGCTTTTAAAGTAATTTGCGAAATCATTGTAACATTTTAAGCTGCCCGTCGCGATACGAAAGTTTGTAAACAAACTCATGAAAGCTAAGTGTTGCTAATTTTAATTACCTACTAATTACCATGCTATTAAAAAGAATTAGCATCCTATTAAAAAGAAACACCCAATTAAATATATGTAGATACATATGTAACACTATTTATCGTTAAGATTTACAAAATAGAAATTAACCATATTTTGTATTAATTTCCTATTATAATAATTTTGTTACATTATTTTAAGAAAGTTTTAGATCTGGCAACGATTCTGACGTTAAAACAAATTATAGCATAGCTTGTTGGAGTAAGGTTTAAATTTAAATGCTAAACTGTAAACGCTATTCGACAATATCTCGAATTATTCCGGCTTCTCGGCCGCCATTTCTTTAGATGTTATAAAGTGGATTTTTGCGAATGTGTGCGTATATTTTGATGGGAGCGCGTAGATTTCATGAATGATACAGAACTCGCAGATCCTTATCTTAGCTTATCTCGCGCTGATTGGTTGAGATGCATCGGGACAAGTTATTACGCGTTTAATAGTAAATATTTTGAATAAATGTTTTTAAGTGGTACCTACTCCATACCCCATGCGCGCTGCCACTGGTAATAGGTACACGAAAAATTTTAGGCAAGCCGGTCGGAACCGAGTTATTTGGACGCCTCGCCACTGTAACAGTTTTATTTCATTTGACTTGGGTGTTCTACATTGTAAGCACAGCAATAAAATTTTTGACAAATAATTTAAACTAGATAGCAATAGAATACACTGAGAAATAATATAGGAACTTAATCAATTATTTATAAATTTTTACTTCACTTGTAACACATTTTTTTTGGTAGATCTCTTAAATACCAAAACAAAAACAAAATTTATCTTCTCTCCTTGGTAATTTCACCATTCTTGTACAACATGTCACTTTGACATTATAGTTTAAAAATATTTAGTAAATTAGTTGAAACTTAAGTGTTGGAGTAATCTACTCTTTAAACCATTCACATATGTAGTACCTGTTGGTGAACGATTTTTCTATAAAATCAATATCGTGAATGGGTACCTTGTAGTTTGACATATTTTTGAAAACACCAACCCTGGCTAATTTTTCTTGTTTGGTATCACAGAAAACTAGTGCTGCGTACCAATTAACTCGATTTTACTTTTGTAGTCGAGTCTCAAGTAAATTATAGCTTTTCTTTAATATTTCCACGTCGAACGCCGTCAAATAGTTTGCCAAGTACTTTCTGTAAAGTAATCTACGTAAACCTGGAATCGCCATGTATTCTAGCGGGTTTAGGTGATAAGACTTGGGAGCTGTATCTAGATGATTCGATAGATTGTCTGTGGCGTTGTTCGCGGGTAACATCTCTTAGGAGGAATTCGGCGGAAACTCATCTTTTCTGTTCGACACGTCGGCGAGCAAGGTGTTCCAGTTTTTACATCTACTACGGTGATTTATCCCATTGGGGGCATGGTCCCCCAATGCCTCTTTTTATAAAATAAACTAGGAATAGCCAGATGCCGTAATAATGGGTCTCCGAACCCTGTACCAAAAGTAAAACCCGTGTCACCGGACCGCATGGGTTTTTCTTTTCTTTCTATTTTGTACCTTTGGTACATGTAATTTCGAATCTCGCCATCAACTGAATGGCTGAGACTATGCTGCTGTAACTTTTGTTCGGCTGTGCCCGACCACGTGTCATGAGCTCCACGGGTGGTCGGCATCTACTTATAACTACGTTACTCCTGTAGCAACTACGCTGTCTTCGCAGCGGATTCTGGTATGTAATTTAAATGTACATCCGGTAAACTCCAGGTCAGTGACGTATAAGTGAAGTGTCCATGTGGCACTCATGTACTTTCATAAACTCTTAGTGCAGTGTATTAGCTCTAAGTATACTTAAAGGTAACCTTTTGTATGTAACTAATAAGGGCAGTAAACCTATTCATACTCTCCCTTTGTAAACTCGGGAAGTAAAAATACTAGTTCTTCATGCTGTACCTATAAATTTAATTATAACATGTAACTAATGTAAATTTAAAGTAAAGCATTCTGGTTATTTCTACTTGAAACTTGTTTTCGTTGTGTGTAAGGCGCCCTTCCTTCTCCTCGCTTATAAATTTTACACGCATCATCGGGTCAACCAGAACTCACACCCACCAACCAGTCTCATGCTCACTCAAACCGACTGGAGCCCACCATTACACACTATAGTCGAATACAAAATGTCACAGGTACGCACTGAATTAACAAAAAACGGTAGTAAGAGTAACAAACTTTTTTGACCCAGTTGAGGTCAAAGCGTGAAAAATACATAATTAACGACATCAATTACACAATATTGCATTAATAGCTTTCGAAACATTTGAATAACATCTATGGTCATTAGAAACTTCAAAGGCGAATGGAAAACTTCTTATGAGGAAATAAAAAGAAAAAAGGTAAAGAACTTAAAGAACTTCAATGGAAGTCTTATTTAGTACACCGAAAATGTGCTCCATTTTAAGTATAAATATAAGTAGTATATATATTGCATAACATACAATTGAATTACTCGTTGCATAAGCTCGTAGACATCGATAGTTCAAACTTCTATAGAACACGAGTTGATGACATGTAACACGTGCTCGCAACACAATTGTCCTATTTTAACTGCCGGAATTAACGGACTAGTTACTGAGGCTGTTAAGAGAACAGGAAACAAATTAATGTATTATTGCAATCAAAGTTAATTTATGAATGAATTTTATATTTGCTGCCTCTATTACGGTAATGTTTATTTTTGTTCCTACTATTTAATTTGCGGTTTGTTTATTTAACGTTAGCGTCATGCGTCAATGTAAAGGAAATATTTATTAACAATGTCAATTGTCATATTATAGTGGAGATATAAAAACTCTTCTGAAGTACACAGCAACAATTGAAAAGAAGTTTATGAACATGACCGCTGGTCGTCTGTAGCGCTTCAATAATTTTTAATTCACTAATTATTGTGACTGCAAAAGTGTCGCACGCGTGTCACAACCGCGATGCTACAACTGCGCTTCGAAATATTGTATGAAAATTAGTACTGCAGCGGCACTGTGGCGCCACTGCAGTGCTTCTATGTACAAGCGTATAATTTGAAAGCGCCCTAAGCGTTTATTCAACCCCAAGTCGTTGTTAATCAAATTACAGTTACCCGTAATGCACTTTAACATATCGCATACTGCGTAGTTTAATACGTAGATTTAAAAAAATATGTGTAAGCGAATATGGATTACCTATTGGCATAAATACACGTGTAATGTTATTTACGTTCAAAATGTACAAATCCGTTGTACAAGTCCGTCAGAGTTTCTTAATTAAATGTTATATTAGGAATTTGAACGTAATGTTAACATTGCCACTCCTTCGTCTAATAACAGCGTTAATTCAAAACAATATGAGAAATGGAAGACGATTTTCACATAGAAAATATCACAGAACACAGCCATTAAGTGCGCAGTTACACGGGCTGAACTCCGACTGCAAAAGCGTATATAGCATATAGCGTACAACTGAATTGTAATAATTGCAAGCGGTCTACAATAGCAGTTGGCAGTCGCGATGCATTTACGTCGACTGCATTGGAAGGGCATTTTAACAGGTACTTTGCACAAAGTAGCTGTTAAAATGATGCAGTCGGAATGCAGCCCGTGGACAATATCTACAAAAGCGGGTTTTAAATACGAAAGATATCACACCAAAAAAATGATTAGATTGCGGAGTATTAAAAAAATATGAGATAATTAAGTACACTATACTTATAATGTTAATGTGCCAGACAACCTCACTACCACCACACCTGATCTCTAATTGTTGGGTAATTCTTATTCTCAAGCAAATAACTTGCACCTAATGGGAAGTGTATATTTTTGAAATATAATGAAAAGCAAAAATTAATCACATGATAAACAATTATTCAATGTACACATAATATATATATAAATGTAATACATAATATATTTTTGTTTGGCCGGAACTACATGATATGTCACAACCATCTCGTGCGACATTCCCGAAATTGCAACATTAAACGTAACTAATAAAATATTATAAACCTAACTCAGATTTTTACCTCTTATCTATGAATTGTTATGTAGCCCCGATAAATTAATATCAATATTTCTGTAGAAACAAATACTTAAATAATGCTTTACTTTTTCGGAAAACTTTTTGTGACTTGTTTTTTTGTCACGTCTATGGTCAAATACAATAATCTACCTAAGTCGTAATTTTTAGAACTAAATATCAGGCAACATCAATAATTATAAAATATACTTTTAGTGGCAACTCCTCAAATGATTGCTTTTCGCGACGACGTTCTTTGTTGTGGTGTCGAAAAATTAATTTCGAAAATATTTATTTTGAAAACTGTCGAGCATAACGTGTAAAAAGTGAAAACAGTGGATTTGTGTTGTAACGGTAAATATTCGATTTACTTGTTAATTTTGGAATATATTGTATGTTTATATGGCGGGATTACTGTGCTTATAATTAAGCCAATATTCAATTAAAGACTTCAAGGGTATGAGTAGCATGGAGCAAAAATGTCACAACTATCAGCCGCGTTTTCGTGAACACCACTGTTGTGCCAAACTTCCACGGTCATGACATTTGACCAGTGCAAGTGTCTTTTAATTATAATTTTAAAAGCATAAAGGCTATGCTCTGAGGCAGGAGCCTTACTATCGCGTGTGGTGCCTTGCGTTTCTAACTAATAAGTTTAAAATATAGTAGGCTGCCTCCTACCTATCAAAGTACAATTTTCGTTTTCAATTACGAACTTAATTCTATTTCGCTATTTAGGATGCTGTTTTTATAGCTTTTACATTTTTTTCTGACGAGATGAGATAGAAATGACAGAAGAACTAACGCCACGGCAGCAAAGAATTCAAAGAAAGGAATGGTATGAGAGACAGCGAAAGTGTAGAGAAAATAAAAGAAAAAATCTTGAAAGACTTTTACGGGAAAATACACCATCCATGGACATAGAAACTGACAGTCGAAGTATGAAGTCACCAACAGATCAGAAACCGTGCGTATACATCATCGTCAGTACATTCAAGGAGCACGCAGTAAATAGACAACGATTATAGGGGCCTACTTGGAATGGATCTGTCGCCCAATTTGTACTTCGGCATTGAATCCATTGGCCAAAAATGCAGTCATGAAGTTTGGCATCCTTTCCAAGGCGAGGCGATACTTCACACTGCACTGTGATTCCCCCATAGGCCATAAATCAAAAAAAATCATTGGCTTATCCCGGTTAGATCAACTCACTAAGTTAGTAACTAGTTAACAAGCTTCCAAAAACTATAAATATCAATGTAATTAGGTCACGTTATCATTCACTTTTGTGCATCGGAAGTGAGCGCATCGCGAGACTAATTATCACCACGTGTGAGTCATCGAAACTTAATCACTTTGTTTTTGAGTGTCACTATTCCAAATCAAGTGTTTACGTGTTGTGAAAGCATGGAGATCCAAGAGCATGGTATGTACTTTTATTATCAATTTATTTTAATTTTTTTTATGCATATTTTTTTTATATAATTTTTTTATTGAAGGCAGTTTTTTGGTGAAAATTTTTGGCATAACTTAATTTCCTTTAGACCTACAACTTTTGGCTGCGCTGAGCTGCACCTGAGGTATATGGTTTTTGAATAAGGAGTATGTCCTTATTAAGAGCTATAAGTTTCATTTGCATCTTGCTGCCTCTTCTTGGCTTAAAGGGGTGTCAAAGTATGCATGTCCATAGTATTGAATTTTTAATTTTTTTTTAAGTTCAGCTTTCATATTGTTTTAGGTACATTTTTCAAATGTTCTGTATCGAGGATGACAATTTTTGATATTTGGCACTCTAAAGTGGGTAATCCAAATGAAAAAATGCAACACGTCCTGAGCACTTTGACCGAAACATCATCCCTTTCTGACGACATCGAAAATATTGATTTAGAGACTTTAAGCCTTAAAATTAAGAATATTTGTAAACGAATTTCCCACTACTGGGCAAAGTCGAATCGTACTAGATCTAAATTCTTAGAAAAATATTCAGATTGGCTGCATGTCGTTGAAAATATTGATGTACAGCGAACTGAGTTACGTGTATCTCAAGCTTTGACGAAGTTAAACCATCAACTTCTTCATCGCATGGCCGTCCGAGAATTAACTTTGACGACACCAGTAAACGTACAAAAAGGAGAAGATTGGCTAGTTTGTCTAACCAAGACCCTTCTCTTGTACAGTCATTGCTCAATGCGTCCGATAGCTTGTCTTGTCCTGAAATCGATTCTAGCGAAGTTTTATCGCTCATTGTTGAAGCTCAGTTAACTCGACATCAATATATATTAGTAAAGAAATTTATAGACAATAAGTTTTCAAAAACCATTTTCCCATCTTACCAAAGTGTCGTGGAATCTAAAAAACACTGTTATCCTTCAGATATTACTGTTACAGAATCATCCGCCGAAGTCGAACTTCAAAGTTTATTAGATCATACTGCCAATCGGATTCTCAAGTCTCAAAAAGATGTTTTGGATAGTGTACCTAATGAGTCTCTAGATAAGATATCTTTGATAGGGAAATGGGGTTTCGATGGCAGTACAGGGCATTCAGAATATAAACAGTGTTTTTCTGACTCCACTCTTGAAGACAGTAGCCTGTTTGTTACTTCGTATGTGCCACTTCAGCTTGTTTTAATAATAATAATAATAATAATAAAAGCATTTAATCATCTCAACAGTAATAAAGTAAAATGAACACATCAACAAAATAAAAAAAATACATTACAAGTTGCAAAATAAAACTAACATGTATAAATAAATAGATAAATAATGACAATATTTGTTGACGAGATGATAAGGTCTGTAGCTCAGCTAAATGGCGTTGTAATAAACTCCGCCGCTGATTTTCAGCTACAGCCTGGCATAATTATAAAAATACTCCAACACACACATCATTCCATCCTCGTGATTATTTTTAAGTAAGTAAACGCTAACTGCATTACCACCGCGTGCAAACATCAGGGCCAGCTCAGACCCGTAGCAGCCACAATCTCCGCACCCAACTCACACAATAACAGCAACGCCTGCTTCCAAGGCTTGTTTTGACAGAAGCCAATTAGAAACTTTTTTGCGGAATGTGAAATTGGAAAGGACATGACAGTCTCGCACAGGTGGTGGAAGATCATTCCAAACCTTGGAAGCGGCATACTTAAACGAACCCGAACTCCCGACCAAAGTTAATATAGGTAGGTTATAAATATGACCACGATCACGCAATCTTGGTAGGCTACGCTTTGGGTCGAGTTTGTCAAACAGATAAACCGGAACCCTATACTTGTTTATAGATTGCACGAAGCAGACTAATTTTAGCAACCTTGAGTTGGCCATGTTGAGTTGTTTGTGGTTGACCAGGTGCGGTGAAATGTGGTCCCTTTTACGTATTCTAAAACAATAACGCATACATGCATTCTGTACTCTCTGAATAGCTTTACTGGTTTTAACGGAGACACGGGGACCGAATACGATGTCACAGTATTGTAGATGTGGCAAAACTAATGTATTACACAATTGTAACCGAATTTTTGTATTGAGGTAACCCCCCAAACTATATAAGCATCTCAGAGCGCCAAAACAACGACCTATTTTTTGTGTTATGTGCTTTTCGAACTTAAGTCCCTCATCCATGAGAAGGCCGAGATTGCGAACACAATCTTGCCTAGGAATTACAGTCCCTTTAATAGAGATTATTGGACACATATTCTTAATCGAACAAATCTGTTTATTTGTACCGCAAATGATAAAAACACTTTTATTTGGATTGAGAATAAGGCCATGGCGTTCAGACCAATCTGCTATCGAGTCCAAGTCCGAACAAATAGCACTCATGGCTGCCGTAACCAGGCCGGGATCAGGTGGTACATGCATATATAACTGAGTATCGTCAGCGTATAAGTGGTAACGACAATTGACTATAGCTGACGGCATGCTGCTTGTGAACAAGGAAAATAGTACAGGTCCCAGTATGGAGCCCTGAATAACACCTCGTGTCAAGGCAAGTGGTTTAGACCGCCTAAGACTGCCCGTACCGTCGCAACATTGGACCACCTGGCTACGATTGGCAAAGTAAGACCTAAACCAGTCACATGCCATACTGGAAAAGCCGATAGATTGCATCTTAGCAATAAGCAGCTGAGTGGGAACGCAGTCAAAAGCGCGGGTAAAGTCCAGTAGCACCAGAATAGTAGCCTTGCCCTGGTCAGACGCAATCAAGATGTCGTCAGTAATATTTAACAAAGCAGATGTCGTGCTATATTTCCGGCGAAACCCTGACTGCATCCGCGGTATAATACAGTGGTTTTCGAAATAGTCGGCTATTTGGATTTTGACTATCTTTTCCAAGATTTTAGAAAGTGCTGGCAAAATATTAATAGGTCTAAGATCACCGCAGTCTTCAACCTTAGCCTTCTTAGGAATCGGAGTGATTAGAGCACATTTCCATTTATTAGGAAAGATACCGGTTTCGATGGACTTATTTATTATAGATGTAATAGCGTTAAGTGAATGAGGCAGAGTTAAACTAATCATATACATTGAAATATCATCGTAGCCTTTAGAGTTGGTTCTAGAAGTGGAAATAATACGAGAAATCACAGAGTTCGAGACTGGTGAGAAGTTAAATATGTTAGTGTAATTTTGCGAGGTGGAGGGCACATTTGAGTCATCATCATCAAGATTCTTAGATGGTCCGGGGACACAGTTAACAAAATAATGGTTTAAAACATCGGGGTCGGCAATATGGCGGGGTATTATAAGATCGGATTTTGGTTTTATAATGTTATTAATGTGCCGCCACATAACCGCCGGGTCACTCCCATTATTATTTATATAATGTGAGAAGTAGGCTTGTTTTTCCCTGATAAGTGCCGCATTGTAGATATTACGCATATTACGATAGAAGATTTAGGTCAGGATCGGACCCAGTTTTTTTGGCTTTACTACAGGCGTTGTCGCGAAGCTTTCCCATTTCACGCAAAGTGTCGGTAATCCAAGGTGTTGGAGGAGACCTAAAGGTAACCGTACGAACCGGTGCAAAGGTGTCAAATAAATCCAGAACTAATAAAGAAAACATTTCAACCATTTCATTAATATCGTCATATAAAAGTACAAGTTCCCAAGGTGTATATACGGCAGCGTTCGCGATGGTTGCTGCGTTACTACTTAGAGGTCGGTACGTCACCGTGCGCGGGGGGGGCCTGCGGCAAGAAAAGGGGAATATGCTGACTATAAGTCCATGATCGCTCAGATCATCATTATGCACAACCTCCAAAGTAGATGGACGAGTGTGGGATTTAGTTAAAATAATATCAATGAGTGTCGATGTGTCAACAGTAATTCGAGTAGGCAAATTAACTATTTGATTTTGACAACAGATAACAAAGAAAATTCAGTAGTTTTGTGGAAAAATCCTCGTCCTTCATCAACTCGATACTGTCGTCCTATACGCCTCCGATATTTGAAGGAATCGACTGCAGTGTCAGTTGAGGAAGAAGCTCATTTTAAAGATAAAATAAGGAACTTGCAGCCTACTGTTTTCAAGGAAGAAGATCGCGAATATCGCATTACTCATTGTTTGCAACTTACTATGGTAGATGGTAAAGTGTGTAATGCACTTAGTGGTGTTTCTTCATCAAAATGTTTTATTTGTAACGCCTTGCCCAGTGAAATGAACAAAATTGACGAATGTTTAAATAAGGAAGTCGATGAGAGTAAATATGAATTTGGTTTATCACCTCTTCACGCGTTAATACGTTTTTTTGAATATTTTGTTCATGTCGCGTACAAGTTAGATGTTAGGAAATGGCAAGCTAGGTCCGCTAATGACAAAATGCTTGTTGCTGCAAAAAAATCATATGTTCAGACTCAATTTAGAGAAAGATTAGGGCTTATAGTGGATAAGCCTAAAAGTGGCGGAAGCGGAACATCAAACGATGGTAATACAGCCAGGCGGTTTTTCTCGAATTCAGAAATTTCCGCTGAAATTACTGGGATCAAGAAGGATCTCCTAGATCGTTGCTGGATCATCCTTCAATGTTTAAATTCGGGATATAATATTAATAAGACGAACTTCGAAGAGTTCGCTTTAGAGACGGCTCGGCAGTTAGTTGCCGAGTATCCGTGGTATAACATGCCTGCTTCCGTTCACAAAGTTCTAATTCATGGTGCTAATGTTATAGATTACGGTTTGTTGTCAATCGGAGAGTTGTCTGAAGAAGCAGCTGAAGCGACTAACAAATACATCAAGTCTTTTAGAAAAAATCATACGCGTAAAATGAGTCGCATTGTGACCAACACAGATTTAGTAAATAGGCTGCTTCTTCATTCAGATCCCTTCATAACAGGTCTACGAAAGTTACCTGTTAAAAAAAAAGGTGTACTGTCAAAAGCTGTATTAGACTTGTTATGTATTTAAAGTTAATATTGTTGAGATTTAATGTATTTTGGTATAATTTGTGTTTTGTTTGTATTTTGTAAAATGAACTTTTTTATGTATTTTTATTGTTTTAATTTATTCATTTGTGGTTATTGTTAATACAAATAATCATTATTTACACAGTTTTACCATTAAAAGTCGCAGTATAAAATGTTTTAGATACATCGTCTAAAAACAAAATTACTGCGAGACATTTTTACACCTAAATATTGTCAAATATTTTTTAAAATGTATAATTTTATTAATTTACGTTTACCTAATCATATTTTAACGTAATAAAATAAAAAAA
>NW_020654654.1:0-16396 GCF_003589595.1 Hyposmocoma kahamanoa
CCCTCCAGCGCCCGCTTATCGTTGAATTTTGGGACACGCTGTATATTGATGAATTGATAATTATTATGTTAAAATTAAATCGTAAAATTGCTTTTATTATAGGATTATTCTATGGATGTGAGAGAAGGTCTACACAGAATGTTGGGTTCTTGCACAGTTGCATCAAAAACTTGTTTGGAGATGTGTATTGATAAAATTTTGGAGAATTTAAAGAGGTATCCCCAGGTAATTCTTGCTCGTTAAATTTTTGTTAATTATTTGGAAAAGACTAATAATGTGTAAAATAAAAACTCTATGTATCCATGTCTAAAAAATGTGTATAGAAAAATCTGAAGTAAGTACAAAGACTACTTGGTACTTGGTGCAACGGGCTGGTGTCCGCAACTCGACGTCAAGGCGCCTATTTTGCGTGTGGAAGTACAAAGACTAAGTGAGACATCGGAAATTCGGCGTAATTACTGAAAATGCGGTTTACGTTACCTTACAACGTCATAGACATGCAACACTATATTGATTGTATAATCTGTGTTGTGTAGGATAAGCGGTCAACATTCCGGTGCGTTCAACGCATGGGAAGTTCTCATGCGACCCTAGTTCTGCCGTTGGTCACGCGACTTCTTGCTGTGCATCCCTTCTTCGACATGCCGGAGCCTGACGTCGAGGACCCAGCTTGTATCCTTTACATGTGTACTATTATAATCACACTCGACATCATAAAATATAACAAATTGTCACATTTATGTATTAAAAACAACAAAAAGCTTAAAATTACCCCTTGCAGTAGTACCTTTAAAAGTTTCATTGATTACTTAAAGGGCAACGTCACGGTTTTATGTATTCTAATACCCAACAGATGGCGTTGGTAAGACGAATTAATAGTTTATTACGATATTCGCAAAATTGGCAGCCAAAAGTTATACTTTTATTCATTGACTTACAAATAAATGGACGACGGGTCTAATACAAAAACCACGAAAAAAATGTCCCAAGTCAACCTATTTAAACGTAGTGACATGTAAAGGAATATGAAAAAGCTAAAACGTTGAATTTAAATTGTAATGTCATCGCAGTACTGTCTAATTTTGCTTGCTTCGCTGTCAGTCGAACAAACGAAGACTAAAGCGCGAATGACGCTCTGTATACGATTTTAACGCCCTATAAGTTCGGACACTTTTTAGCGCGGACCCGACGTCCATATAATTATAAGTCAATGCTTTTATTGCATACGCGATTGTAGGAACTCGTGCCACATTTAAAATTCATATAACTTTTTACATACAATCTTTCAATCAGATAAAAATATCTATTATCCGTTCGAAACTTAGTTACACACACATACAAAGGCAAGGTTGTTGTTTTTTCAATTCTTTCGGTAAAGGAAAAGGCAAAGTTTTCACACCATACAGCCAAGTCTTAGTAAATTTTTCTTTTAAAAAAAAATAGGCATTCTAATATCCTCTTTGTCCAAACCATGAATACTGAATGTCTGAAGTCCGAACCTCAGGTCATCGATTTTTTTATACGTTGCTTTTACCTATGTTAGTAGTCAGGATGTTTCTATATTATTATTTTGTAAATGTAATGTAAACAAAACATAATGAAACTTTTGTACATTATTTACAATTTGAGAGATATTATTTCTAGCAGCAATTCTGGCATTGGCCCAGTGATTAGGAATAATTTTTGTGTAGATATGATGTATGATATGTTTTTGTGAACAAAAATTATCTCAGTAACTAAAGGAGGTTACTAAACTTTTAATAGTCCTCGACTTTTCAAATAATCGCATGTTACCCAACATTTCGTTTTCGAGGTATTTTGAGTGTTCATGTCGAATATGGCACTTATTTCTAAATCCAAGGTGGCGGGCTCAACTTTTAGAATAATGGCAAGTTGGGTATCGTTTCAGAGATATTTGGGGGTGCTCATTAGGAATATAGCATTTATTTCTAAATCTAAGATGGCGGACACGACTTTTCAAATAAATGCAATATATATAGTATTTAGGTATATACAATGTGCGTGTACTTTGGTGGCATGGCTTACTGGGCTGCAATCTCTCACCATATGGTACTGGCAGAAAACCAGCACTGTTTGACTTCTCTCGGTCTACAGTATATATGCTTGAGTCAGGGCCATTTCAGTACAAACTGTAGTCATAGGTACATTAAAATTTTATTAGTTTTAGTATTTGTTTGTTTTTCTACAAGTATTTGTTTTTCTCGCAGTATGTGTTTTATATAAACGTGTATAAAATTAATAGTGAATGTTCTGTGTGCTTTTATGTTATACTCTGTGAAGTGATTGTAAATGTTTTGTTTCTGATTGTATTTGCGCTGAATAAACGTGTTATCTATCTATCTATCTAATATCCGTGATCGTACTAATATAATACCAGAAAGAAAAAAAAAAAGTTCTGTTGCTGCAAGTGTAAAACAGTGTGAGGTTTCAGATACACAGACAAATGAAGAGGAGCATTCATAACAAGTGCTGATGTATTAACACAGTTTACATTAATTGATTTGCCTATTTGCTTTACATTTTTTTAATGCTTTTGAAGTTACATAAATAGTCCTTAGCCTACTCTCAGACATGTGCGTGCTAATCCTGGTGTTGAATGCGGCGCAGCACTGCACTACCATGCTGCCTCTGTTCGAAGAGCACACCGTTAAACACTATACATACCTCCGTGATACAATGCCGCATCTCGTGCCCCATCTACCCATTGGTAATGAAGATAGATTTGCTTAATATTTATATTTTTCAAGAAGTACTTTGCTTGGATTTGTTCATTTTCTGTACAAAATGTATATAATTATATTTTGAAATATAAATTAAAATTAGAAGTGTCAATCGAATGCAATGTATTTTATAGACAAGCATTGTTTCAGGAGACGCGCAGCAGTCGAGCGAGAAAAGCGAGACGGCGATGGACGACAGCGCGCTACGGCGGTTCTTCGACCGCGTGCTGCAACATATTGACAACGCCACGCTCTCCACATCCGTCCGCCTGCGCATGTTACACAACGCCGAAGAACAGCTCGACAAGTCTGTACCACTAGTAGTTAGAAGTCAATCGTGTACACATGTTAAATAGATAGGATTCTAAATACAAAAATTCTGAATTTGGTATTATTGTTGACTTGACAAAAAGTGGGGTTAATTCGTTATTAACACTTTTGTACGTTGGTACGCAGACTGTCAGAGATGGAGCCGGCAGTGTGCGGTGCGGCCCAGTTTACGGCACTGTTCGCGCGGTGCGTACGCGCTCTGCACGAGGCCACGCACTCTCCCGCCGGCCCACCACACCATGCGCTCACTCATCTCACCACCGACTGCCTCAGGTAAAGATTTGACATTAAACATGGCTGCAATATCTCACTTGTGTCGAAAAATCCTGGACTTGTGAGAGGACTTAAATCACAGTTTGATGATTATATTAATTTAGGTTGCAGCATCAGTTCAGCGGCGTAACCGAGCAGGAGAGTGCGTACGTGTGGCAGCTGGCTCTGCGTGTATCTGCGGCGCGGCTGTGCGCGGCAGCATACGGAGCGGGCGCGGCGACGGGCGTACCACAGATGCCGGCTACGCCTGGCGGCGCCGCTAACGCCGGCGTGTCGGCGGTTGCCCTCTCTGCCGCCGCTGCGCTCACGCACCATGCCGAATTGCTCGATCGTCTTCTTGCGTCTGCAGGTAGGCTTTTCGAGACATACAATGTTGAAAAGATTTGTTGTGGGCGTATTTAGTCGAACAATGTTGTTTTAGTAGAACAATGATCTATACATACACGCTTTATGTTACAGGCGTGGAACCAGACCCATTTACGATTGCGGTATTCCAGCAGCTGTCGATGAATGCGGATAGCAAGCCGACTGCGTTAGCCCGAGCCATTATGCCATTGCTACAATCTGCGCCTCTGCCAACTATACCGAAGCCCAATCTCAAAGTAAATATTGAGTTTGAAGCTGTGTAAAGCTATAAAATATGACAAATAATGCACACACTCACACTCATAGCCCCGCACTAGGGCTACGCATCTTGTATCGCCATATACCATGGACATACACATAATCAACCATAAACTACACCCAATACAAATATTTCCCTCGTAAATGAATCTGCGTTGCAAACCAGTATGGCAACCATTCGATTACAGATTGAATCAATTTAAACAAGTGTCTAGAAGAAATCTTAGTTAATGCTACGTATTCAATTATGTGCAGATTCGCATGTGCACGGCAAGCATTGTTGAGCCGGCGAGCGACAACGACACAGTGGTACGGTTCAGCGCGGGCCTGGTGGCGGGTGTAGCACTTGAGGCTGAGATATTACGCGTGCGGGAACCATCCGCTTTACGCGTGCGCGTCGCCTATCCTGACCGCCGCGTGCACGCACTGCTGCCGCCGCGTGACCATCTACGGCCGCTCGATCACCATTACACGAGTAAATACCTATTCAAACATTTTCACACATTCAATTATTACTATTAGTCGATAATTATATTCTGATCAGTGCTATGTGAACATGGTTTTAACATATTTTTCCATGACTCATTAATTTTCAGATGATGATGGTACTCAAAATGTGCGACTTCTGACGAAAGTGCTGATCTCACACGGCGTATGGACGGAGCCGTGTGGTGTGGATATCTCGGTGTGCTTGGCAGTCGAGGAGAGCGGAAGCCGCGAGCCAGCGCCACTTATCGAACTTTGCCGCCCAGTTCGTGTCACTGTTGCACCCAAACCAATCAAGAGAGGCATTTGAAGTGGCATTTACAACTTCATTCAACATAGATTGTCATTGCAGTCAGTGCCTCCTGGAAGGACAGATGATGGTGCTATTCCCAGCACATCAAATGAATGAAGGATATCAACCAGTACTGTGTATGCATATACAAAAGATAATCATTGTGTTATATTAATGAACATTGCCGGCAATTGTAATAGTGAGGTGAAATTACATACATAAATAATGATGTGTAATAATATTATTTATGTATAAGATAGTCTGTACAGTTTTATAAAGTAAATAAATAAATCTATTGACACAATATAAATCTATTTATTCCATAACTCCAATATTCACAGATTTCATGGCAAATTATAAAGATATCACAAAATGTTAACTTAAAAATAAAAAATATTTAGTGTTTATATTATATGTAAAGTATTTGTGTGTTTGTGATGCCAATAAACATATTCTTATTCTTACTTGTAATAGAAAGCACCTTATCTACAATTCCTTTTGTGTTCACTTAAAGTTTAAATTGGCTTAGCAAGAGTTGTGAGACTTTTATCTAAATTATTCAGCTCATTGACCCATCACGTATCTGAGAGATACGGTGTCCCTACAAATTTTGGTTCAGTAGCATTCTAGATCCACATAGTGTCTCTAACACCCAGCTGTTTTCATCCACCATTTTGAAAAATTTTTAAGGACACTGCATGAGTCTAGGATGTGTAATGGGTTAAATATGTAAAATGTATATAGGTAATTTTTTAGTAGAATACAATGGTCTTTTTCTTGATGCTTGTTATTCAATAAATTCATTATAAAAGATTTACCAGTTTTGAAAAAAATTATTCCTTATCAATAGCCAACAGTTCAGCTCGCGCCACGCAATGGTGCACCAGCTGTTTGACTCCGGGCATCCAAGTTCCAACGACACTGACATGATCCACCATCAAGGCTCTATGGATATCATCTGCTATGCTTGGCTGGTTGTCTTTTAGAGCTGAAATTAATAAACAAATTAATGAAAAAATGATGGAATTTTTATTCCCTACCAAGTAATTAGATTATATCAACTATTACATAGTTTTAATTGTAATAGTCTATTACAATTAAATATGTAACTGGCCCACTATAATTTGTTACACAACATTACTCACAAAAGTTACAAAACATCAATTTTTGCAAGAACATACCTTCAGCTAGTTGCTTCATTTGTATATGTACTCTCTTGTTCAATTTCTTATTTGACCACATCTCCTCCATTACATTTACTCTTTTCCTAATGTCATTCGCCTTCGGGCCTAATTCAGGAGTGTCTTCTAAAAACTTTAGCAGTATGCTCTTTACTTCAGTGAGTGTCCTTTCATCATCTAAGTCTATATCTTCACATGAATTGTGTTTAGGGGCACTAGGCGGAGGTATCGGAGGCACTGAAGGCATTTTCGGCAGATTGATGTTAGGCAAACATCCCGGATTTGGGTTGTTGCCTGACAATGGAAAAGCCACCCTTTTGTTTAGAAAATTGCGCGGCCTGTTTGGTGTAGACTGTTGCGTGTTGTAAGAGAATGTCGGGGGATCGTTCCAACCTGGATCGAACGGCACTGAAACACAGATTTGGTCATTAGATTGTGTAACGTTAAAAACTGTGTTAAAATTTTACCCAAACTGGAGTGGACTCCATAATAATGGAGATTATACCTTTAGGAACATTGTCGTAGTTGTCCATATTTATTTTGTACCGATCGTGAATACTGAAACTAATAATTTTACAATTACTTTGCTTTTTAGTAGAAGAGACTATTCGTAGTTCGCGAATTAATTTCACGTTTTCCTACATGCATTCGCAGATTTACAGCTGTCAAAATTGACAACACAAACTTCCAGAACTCTACTCAATGCTCAAGTCACGACTTGAGTATGATGTCAAGCACTGGAAATACGACCCTAATGGCAAGGACTTCAGTATGATTTTCAGTGCTTTAAATCATACTCAAGTCCTGACTTGAGCATTGAGTAGAGTCACTTAAGTAGAGTTCTGGAACAGCCCCACTCAACCGAGGACATTCGGTTTGTTTCGTTAGCCGCTCGTTAGCCGACTTATCCCTTCCTCTTGCACTCATGGAACTGTACATTTCACCAACTTTTTTTTCTCTTTCTATTAGGAAATGCTGTTGTGTCAATGTGTGTGTGTGTTACACACTTTTTATTCATATGTCAGTCTAACGTCACTCGGAAGGAAAGTGGAAGAAAACATGGCGCCTATGGTCTAATTTTGTCGTCATTTTGTTTTGTGTTGTGATTTACTGTGCTCATCGTGACGGATTTGTATAACTACGATATGGCTAAATCTTATTTTATTTAATCATCAAACTACATAATTCACAATAACTATTTGTTTTATCCTGGTCTATTTGCGGTTTAAATAGCTATACCCGTGCGCGTGTTATTTTCCATTCCATATACATTTTTGCTCGTTATTTTATTCTAAAATGTCTCAGAGATGCGCTATTCCGGGGTGTAGTAGTCGACGAAAGGATTTTAAACTTTTTCTTGCTCCTTACACCGATAAAACACGATGGGAGGCATGGAAGAAAGCATGCCCATTTTTGGAAAACTATGACCGTGAACCAATGAAACTTCAAAATTGTCGATTCTGCCCTAAACATTTTTATCCTGAACATATAAATGAACAAAATAAACTGACAAAAGATGCGATACCTATATTGCATTTAACTCCCACTGACGATCTGTCTTATGATATTAGTAATCCGAGTGTGTCTTTACCATCTAGTTTTTTAATTGATTCTCAGGCAGGTAATGTGCAATCACATGGTGTCGACCCCGGGCCCTCTGGTATACAACCTTTTTTAATTGATTCTCAGGCAGATAATGTGCAATCACATGGTGTCGACCCCGGGCCCTCTAGTATACAACCTTCATTGTTTTCTCATGAATGTGTTACACAAGATTCTCACACTGTCCTGACTACCCCAGTTCGTACACATTCTAAAGTGGTCCGTAGTCGTAGACATGATATAGTTAGGAGAGTGCGCTTATTGCCATCGGAAGTAACACCCCGGAAAGAAATTTTGCGTGATAACAATAAAATGTTAAAATCTAAGATACGCTTGTGGAAAAGTAAGTACTATAACATAAAGCGCAAATCCAATCTAATTAGTTGTCCTAAAACATTACAATTCATCAAAAAATATAAATCTTTGAACAAGTTTGGAAAGCTTTTAATAGATTCACAGCTCCGTTTAACAGGTGTGAAACCTCACGGCCGCAGATACACCAGTGATGAAAAAATATTTTCACTTTCTTTATCAAAGTTAAGTCCAAAATGTTATGCTCATTTGAGAAAATTTTTTATTCTACCATCCAAGTCCACGCTAAATTCATTGTTGACTAATGTCCCGTTGCGACCTGGAGTCAATGATTTTATTTTTCAACATTTGGCTGATGCTGCCTTAGGCAAGTCAGAGAAAGATAAACAATGTGTTTTACTTTTTGATGAAATGGCCATTAATAAAAATTTACATTTTAATTTTCACACTGGGGTAATTGAGGGATTTGAAGATCTTGGCTCTGGACAAAGGAGATCCAATGTAGCAGACAAGGCATTAGTATTTATGTTACGTGGCCTGTTTAGTAGATGGAAATTTCCAGTTGCCTTTTATTTTGCTAGAGATGGAGTTAAAACATTTACCTTAAAGAACATTGTTAAAGAAATAATTATTGCTGTTTTCAAAACTGGTTTTTGTGTACGAGCCACTGTGAGTGATCAAGGCTCGGCCAATGTTGCAACCATAAAATCATTGACAGCAGATACTCATGCTGAATTATTACAAAACAATAGCACTGATCCAAATAACATATTCTATAAGATTAATAACAATGTGATCTACCATATTTTTGATGTGCCACATTTATTAAAATGTTTTCGTAACAATTTCCAGAAAAAGGATCTCCTACTTGATGGACAACGAGCACGAGCCCAATGGAACTTCTTGGAGCAGCTGTACAGAGTGGACGGCAGGGCAGGGAAAGCCCGCTCCATTAAACTGACTGACAAGCATCTTAATCCTCAATCATATGACAAGATGAAGGTAAATTATTAAGATTTTAGTAGATAATTTGCTTTTTTTTCAAAACTAAGGGTCTTTTAGTACAAAGTCATATCTTACTTACTTTTTAAATTGTTTGGATTCCTATAATAAATGGCGTGGACGGGTGCAGTTTGTAATATATAACAAATGACATATTTTTAGTTAATATAATGTTCAACAGATATAATTAATTTATGGTATACAGACATTTGACATATTCTTGCATGATATAAAGATCATGGGGTATAAGATACAATTGATATAACAAATTTCAATCTAATATACCTATGTCATAATGTTCATTTTATATAAACACTTCAGATATAACATTTACTGAGTATAATGTGTTATTAATATAATTCCTGTGGTGTTCAGGTGCAATGGAAAATGAACCTAATTTGTTTGCATTTCCTAGTTGGTTCGACCTCCTCCTGTGCGTTTAGGTTAGGTTAGTATATGATAAAGCTGCCAGAACCGAATTTGTTTGCATTTGCTAGTTGGTACGACCTTCTCCTGTGGGCTTAGGTTACGTTAGTATATGATAAAGCTGCGCGAGCTGAAAGAACGCAGCGAGCGTGCCGCGGCAGTGGCAGACAAGTGCCAGAACAGAATTTGTTTGCATTTGCTAGTTAGTTCGACCTCCTCCTGTGAGTTTAGGTTAGGTTAGCAATAGTATATGCAACTAAATATTCTATTTAAAGTTTTAATAAATATATTTTTTAACACAAAAAGCACTTAAAGCAATACAAACACAATTGTATTTTGCGATTGTATATTTATTTAAAGAAAAATTCTTATCAATATAATATAGGGTGCTTCAACTATTCCTAAAACGAAATATTGTGTTATATTATTTAATACATTATACTGGTACTTCTTATACCATTTGTTTTTTATATCACTTAATCATTATATGTAATGTTTGTTATACTGAAGGTTCATTATACACATTGAAATTATGCCTTTTTTTGTTATATCTTTTGTTGTATATATACAGTGAGTGCTTATATCCTTAGAAATTATATCAAAGGTTGTTATACAAAGCGAAAATAGATTATTTGTTGTTATAGCTTCCATTACACACTCGGCGTGGACTACATTGTGCTAGTAATGATATCGAAATCCATCCTTCTATCGCAGGTTTAGAATCCACACGTCCTACTGCTACAGAATTAAGGGAGTTAATTTACCTAAAGTTTGAGTTAGGAGGTGTGTTAGAAAGTAAGATGGCGGGCACGATTATTCACATAATGGCAAGTTGGGTCTCATTTTCGAGGTATTTGGGGCTGCTCATTACGAATATGGCACTCATTACTAAATACAAGATGGCGGGCACGACTTTTCAAATAATGGCAAGTTGGGTATCGTTTTCGAGGATTTGGAGGTGCTCATTGTGAATATAGCATTTATTTCTTAATCCAAGATGGCGGACACGACTTTTCAAGTAAATGCAATATGGGTATCATTTTCGAGGTATTTCGGGGTGCTCATTACGAATATGGCACTCATTTCTAAATCCAAGATGGCGGGCACGAGTTTTCAAATAATGGCAAGTTGGGTATCGTTTTCAAGGTATTTTGGGGTGCTCATTACAAATATGGCACTCATTTCTAAATCCAAGATGGCGGACACGATTTTGAGTGAGTGGGTGGGTGAGGGGGTGGGTGAGCCCACTATCTAACCCAGCGCTAACCCACCCCCTAATCCATATTCGTAATGACACTTTTATTCGGTAGTTTCGGTTTTAATTGTTGGTTTCAATTGTTTCTTCGAACAACTAAAAAAAATTATTGCAATTAAAATCAATTCTATTGAAATCAACTGCAATTAAAATCAATTGCAATCAAATCAATTGCAATCAAATCAATTGCGACACGTCGCAATTGCAATTGATTTCAATTGAATTGATTTTTTAATCTGATTGAATTTCAGATTGAAATATAATTGATTAACGCCCAACACTGCCTGGGAAGATATGTGTCTGAAATAAAACCGACATTGTTGAGCAGTCCTAGCATTTCCAGTTATATTAAATAACAAAATGGTAAAAACAAGATGTCAAACAATAGAAAACGCTATTTGATAACGGCAATAGTTTCTATTGTTTATCTTATCTTGTTTTCGTACTGTGTGAAAGAGGTAGCAGTTACTGCTTTTTATGCTGTATGAAAGAGAAAGAAGTTACTTCTTTGTAGAACCGCTGTAGAGAGAGCGTACGACGGAGACGAATGAGACAACTCGATGCTTGATTAACACTGCATATAATAAGTAATAACATAGATGGTGCTTAACAAGAACAATTCTTATACTACACTTTCCCTGTTACAAAAATAAAATAAAATTTATATAATTTCTAATTTATTTCTATCGTTATACAAAACAAATACTTATACATATATTTTCTTATAGCATAGTTACAAAGGGTAATATAGTTAGTTACATTTTATTTTGTTTAGTAGTCAAAAAGCAATATATTATTTTTATTAATTTTATAATAATAATTATTATTTTGCATACAATAAGGTACTTAAATTAATTATGTGGGTACCTACTTTACTTATGTATTTTACATAATATAAGGTTTTGTGCGATTTTTGTGGACTATTTCTTCCTTATTATTTATCATTACATCCTAAATCTTCATTAATTAAAAATGGACCCGAATATGTACTATCTATTTTGTTGCCTGTTTCATTTTTAAGTAGCAGATAATTACCTTTAGTGTACGTCTCTGGATTAACATATACGTCATAGGCCTTCTTCCGTTTTAACTTATTTCCTAATAAGTTTTTCCTTGCATCTTGCTGTGCAACCTGTAATCTATATTTTAATTTATGTGGATAACTATCGTAGTTATATAAAGGATCTATACCGGAATTTAAATTGTTCGGCAATTTGCACGACTTTCCGAATACCAGTTCATGCGGCGTGTACCTTGTCTCTGTATGTACCGTATTATTGTACGCGAAGCACCAGAACGACAGCCAGCTGCTCCACGAACATGTTCGGTTAAGGCAATTAATACGTAAATACGCACCTATAGTCTTATGTGTATTCTCGAGCGCTCCTATGGTCTGGTGGTGGTACGCTGTTGAAGTAAGCTTCTTAATTTTTAATAGTTTACAAACTTCGTCCATTGTGTTTCAAATGAATTCAGATCCACGATCTGTTGCAATTTCCCTGGGTATGCCAAAACGCAAAATAAAATTATTTACAAAAGCAGATGCAACCGATTTAGCATCTTTTGTGTGTAGCGGATATGCCTCTATGAACTTTGATAGTTCGCACTGTAACGTGAGAAAGTAAGAATGACCGGCAAAAAAAATTATCTGTAGGCAGAGGAAAAAATATGTCTAAATAAATCTTTTCAAATGCATAACTTGACGTACTGGTTATTTCCATAGGCTGTTTAGGGTGTAATTAAATCCCGACATAGCAATCGTAATCATTCTAGAAAACGCATTGGGACTAGTTTTTAGTCCCATTGGTAATCTAGTCATTTGATATTGATTTTTGGTTGTTGTGAATGCATTGTATTGTCGACTGTTTTTATTTAATTTTATTTGATAAAATCCTTGATAGAGATCTAAAGTAGTGAAATACATTGCACCAGATAACGAGTCTAGAATGTCTGAAATATTTGGCAGAGGAAACTTGTCATCTTGAACTTTTTCATTTAATTTTCTGTAGTCAATTACTACACGCCATTTTTTAATACCCGTTGAATCTAGCTTTTTAGGTACTAGTAACAATGGACTCGACCAGGCACTCCTACATTCCTCTATTATTCCATCGGCTTATTTCTTTATCTATTTCCGATTTTTGACTTTGTGGTAAACGATACGGCTTTACGTAAATAGGAGTAGTATGTGGCTTTAATTCAATAGCATGGTCGTATAATGAAATCGTTGTCAATTTATCTCCTGGTACGTGAAAGACGTCTGGAAATTTGGCACAAATGTTTTCAATAGACTTTTGTTCTTCCTCATTTAGATTTTCAAATTTTAGTAAAGAAAACAAAGACTTGACCCTCTCTGCGTTCATATTCGACTTATTAAAGTGACATAAATAATAATCACTTAACTTAGAAACGTTTAAATTAAAATAATTCAAAATTACATCCTCATTTCGTGTATTCATTATTTTAAAAGGTACCTTACCATTATGCGGCTGTACTATAATGTTAGCAATGTATACTCCGTGACATAATTCTTGAGAACTAATGACACATTCCTGTTTTAACTTCGTGTCCACATAATGAATTGATTCGCTTCTTGCTAGAATTGTTAAATATGAACTATCTTGTTTCAAGTAAGTAATGGATAATGTGACAGGTCTCTCTAAATTACAAATTCTTAATTCATTTAATTCGAAGTCTACAACTGCTTTGTACTTTGTTAAAAAATCTAGCCCTAAAATTCCATCAGTTTTGAATGGCATTTTATCAAATACATAAAATTTATGTTTTATAGTGTAGGTATCAATTTTGAGCTGTAAATAAATATATCCTTCTGACTGTACGCTTCCACCAACGCCGTTGACCTAAAGTTTTTCTTTGTGGAATGGAATGCGTAAACATTTTACTCTATCGTGCTTGACAACTGAAGTCGAAGCGCCGGTGTCGATTAGCCATTCGCTTTTGTTGTGTTCATGCCTGTCCAAATTAATACATACTTTACATAAGCTGTTGCACATAAATACATAGTCATACTCGAAAAAAATGATTCAAATGTGACGCGTTTGCTTGCTCTGATTCATCACGGTGACGTTACGTTGCCATGCAGGGGTCACCTGTCGTGGATATAAAGTTCACATTCCTATGGGATAATTGACGGCGATTGCCCTGATACCTACCCCTGTACGAGTTTCCACGAGAAAACACTCTTGGGTTTCTTGGGTGATAAGAGTTCTGTGGCCGTCTGTAATAATAATTTGGTGTATTTACCTTTACGGCGGACTGCCCTCGCGCGTATCCTCTGTGTCCTCCGCGCGCTTTCGCTGCTCGGTGGGGGGGTGTAAATCCACGGGGTTGAGCGGACATGCCCATTACATACGCTGAGGAAATTGTCGTGATCTCTTCATCTTGCGCTGCTTGAATAGCGTCTTTTAGTGAATTAAAATCACGCGCTGCAATTATTGTACTTGTTCTACGGTTTCTAAGCCCGTCGGCAAACCGTTTAATTGCGTAATTTTCGTTTAACGGGCGCAGAACATTATAATGATCAGAATTTCCGTCCGATTGGGTAATAGTTGAATCCGCGAACAATTCAGAAATTTCCTTGCCAAAATCAGCAACAGCGTTCATTTTGCTTACATGTTTGAAGTTTCTTTTGTATAGCCGATGCTGATTTTCTTGGTAATAATTGTTTGCACACATCGGTCAGTAATTCTGATATATTCTCGTATTTACTAGATAATTTTAGCTTACCCGATTGAGACAACCTGGTTTTTAAAATAAAAGAAATTAATTTTTTATTCGATTCGTTATCTAAGGTAGTAGCATAGTACTCAATACTATCAATTAATTCTTTCGTATTTTCTTCTTTGTCAGTCATGACTGGCAGAAGACTTAACGCGACCTTCAGATCGAACGTTGCCATTTTTAATATTATTTCTTTACTTTCTTTTTTTATATTGCAAAGATTCTTTACCTCACTGTACAATAACTTTAAGTGCAGTGAGGTATCCTGACAATATTTATCAATGAAAATTTTTTCTTGTTTACTTTTTAAATGATATACCTTAGTAATAGCATCTATATAAGTATTATATTGTTCTAATAATTCGTTTGCCTCTACAATTTCGTTTCAATTATTTTTCCACATCGTCTTTTAGGTCCAATTTTAATTAAGTAGGTTCTAACCATTGAAAGTTCTTCATTTAAATTTTCCAGATATTCTGACATACATAAAATCGCACTTACCTATATTTTGATACTATTCATATTATATACTTAAAGTCTATAATGTACGTATTATAATGTAGTATAACTGTTTAATAAAAAAAATTTTTTTTTCGCACTTAAATTTTCATAATTTTCACCACACTTACACTGATATTGAATGGGGTTTTCACTCACTAGTACACTGGTTTATCAAAGCAATTTGCTTCGTGACAGGAACATCTTGCGACTCAGGTTTCTTCATAAGGAATCGGGGTCGTCGTCGTTACAAGGAATGCTCGCTCCTTTTTACATTCTGTTTAACTGTATTATACCTGCATCAACGCCTCGCTGCACTCTTTTATTGAAGCACTTCACACAATACCGGATCATAACGATAGCTCCAACCATTAACAGTATTATAATAATTGCCACCATGGACCACGAAATGATTCCAACATTGGTCACGATATGATTGTTTCTAATTTGGTTGTTAACACCGACTTGTGCGGTGACTTCCGGTTTTTCAGGTATTTTTGAGTTACACATTTTTTGCACTAAAATTTACGTCCACGTCCGTGTGAGCTAAGTGTCGATTAGAATAAATAATATACATTTTAAGTCCGTTGAGCCAAACTGTAACCGGGAACTAGCTATATCCCAAAAATGGCAGAGTCGCCATGTAGGGAGAGCGTAAGACGGAGATGAATGAGACAACTCGATGCTTGATTAAAACTGCATATAATAAGTTATAACATAGATGTAAATACATGGTGCTTAACAATAACAATTCTTATACTACACCGCCAAGATTTAATAAAGGTGTCTATTGTTTGTTTTTTTAACTTGTTCTCGTACGTGTGAAAGAATCTTCTACAGCGAAATATGTGTGCAAAGTGGAAAGTTGTCTTGGATTTTTTTTTGTAAAAACCTATGTAAACGCAACTATATTATTTTTTGAGATAATAATATGTAGTAAATTTTCAATAGGAAATAATTTGTCGCAAATGTACTAGTACAATCTTTTGCAGTACGCACCTATAGAAACACAACTATTATAATATTTTTTTTGAAACATTTTTATAAATAATACGCCTTTTCAAATATAATCACCGAGAAGTTCCGGGATTTATAGAAGGGAATGTCCACATTATTTTTTACGTTTAATCGAAGTTTAGGTTAACCACCATTGTATCTCCGGTGGAATCTCTCTCAGGTGGAACCACCATTATATCTTCATTAATACACAAAGTTGACACACGGGAGTTCTTTTCTTGGTTTCTGCATAACTTTCTCTATCGAATAGGCGAATAAAAAAAGCAAGTCCATTTTTCAGGTCAAAATACACTGCGACGGTTTCATTGATGTGTCGGGTTTTACGTTTTGAAATGGTATTATCTTGAATTTTACGTATTTTATGTGCTGCAGATATGTTGTTATAAAAACAAATCCTTAGTGAAGATTTAGTTTTCAGCATGAGATTGAATCCAAAAGACTTTAATTAAGAAGAAAAATTTATTGAAATGCACAATTAAAAGATTGTCCTTACCTGTCAATGAAGTTAAAATGAATAAAGATAATGAAGAAAAATAGTTATGTTCCTATTTTAGAAAAATTATATGTAAATATTTTAATTTTTTCTAGAATAGGAACTATATAAGTATTAATTATG
>NW_020654655.1:0-13274 GCF_003589595.1 Hyposmocoma kahamanoa
AAAACCGAACACTTCCGAGCATGTTTGAGATAACAATACTTACTTGGGCCAACAACCATTTGGCATTTTTGTGCAAATCTCCACTCAACGCAGCGGCCAACAAGTCCTTCCATTGGCTAAACCCTAAAGTGCTCATATGACATAGTACTGCAGTTAAAGTTGGTGCGCATTCGTGGTTATTTAACTCGTTTTCGCGCAACGTGAGATCTTGAGTAATTACCTGTAATTACAAATATATGTAATAACACAGTGGAGGGGCCAAGACGTACCTCGCGAAGGCACCTTGCACTTTCAGCATTGAGTTTGTTATTTTAGTAGCGCTCCTTGTGAAAGAGTTCGTCCAGGGAAGTACTACCACCTTACCAATTTCTGCCGCCAAACAGTGATGTGAACAGTATTGCGTTCCGGTTTGGCAGGGCAAGGATGTTGATGAAATTAAGGCACATGGGACTTGTCAACTTATGTCTCAGGGTGACGGGCGCAGTGGCAGTTCCCCTAAGACCTTTACGATTTAAAGCTCCGAGTGGCACTGCAACATGGACAGGCGTGTCGTTTACCACCAGGCGCACGACTTTTTCGTCTCCTTACTTGGTATTATAAAAAAATATATAGTTTTGTCATTGACTTACAAATAAATGGACGACGGGTCTAATACAAAAACCACGAAAAAAATGTCCCAAGTCAACCTATTCGAAATTTAAATTGTAATGTCATCGCAGTATCGCGCTGTCAGTAGAACAAATGAAGACTAAAGCGGAGTTTGGCGCTCTGTATACGATTTTAGCGCCTTACAAGTGCGGACACTTTTTAGCGCGGACCCGACGTCCATATAATTGTAAGTCAATAAGTTTTGTACACTTTTGAAATGCGAATATGATTTTAAGCGGGTTTTATTAATATTGAAAGTTTTTTGGATTATTTTTTATTTGGATTATGTTATTAGGTAATAAATATGATAAATAAATATAGAGGAAACAGAAAAGATCTCAATGGCGCAGCCATACAGTGCAATTGTTTTCTTAATATCTCTCGGCAATCTTCGGATTTCCGAATGCACCCGAATCAAAGGATCCGGTTATTTTTCCATACAATTAAGTTCAAAATTAAAACATTTGCGTTATCTAAATATTATATGTTATCTAAACAGAATTTTCTTTTTTTTTTAATCTTTTTTTGAATTTTCTTAGAATATAAATATTTAGCATTTTATAGCGAGTTGTATTATCTATGGAAGAATAAAAAACGCACCATTTGCCAAATCCATAATTGTTGTGTTGTGAACCATATTCATATTTTTTTATTTATTTCCTCACAGATGTGATGGAACACATCGTATGTATCACGGACGGTAAAAAATTAAACTCGAGTTACTAAGGCCCTCAGCCTTTGGCTTCGGGCTTCTGATAGACACTCGTTAATTTGCTGTCCTTAATACACAATGTGCGTTTACTAACTCATTCAACACTTACAGTTTCTTCCACATTGTCGGCGATCAAATCATACTGTAATGGATTCTCGGACAACGTTCGCAAGAACATCCGTGTTCGCACAGTGCCTGTGTGTATGTTCGTATGTTCGTCTGTTTCAACTTCCACTGAGATCGGAGTGCGTTTTGTCCGTTGATGCCATTTGTTAAGTAACGGAATATCATATTGACGATTTTTATCAACAAGACGGGCCCACGTGTCATGATCGAAGATCTGGCTGTATATATTCTCCATGGGTTTCTTTTTGCATATGGCAGCACATAGACAATTGTAGTTTGCTACTTGGAATTGTCTGAAAATTTTAAAAATAAACACATTATTATTTTACTAATATAAAGATCGGACACACAGAAAAACTTTTCAGCAGCAGTAGAGCGTTTTGTGAAAGTAGCCTCCGCTAAGCAGTAATGAGAGCATTACTGTGTTCCGGTTTTGAAGTGTACGGGTTTTGACGGAATTACAGGCTATGGGACTTGACAACTTATGTCTCAGGGTGACGGGCGTAGTGGCAATCTCAGATCTTTGCGATTTGATGCTTTGAGTGGCACTGCAACTATTATGGACAGGCGACTAGCTTACCATCAGGCGCTTGATATAATAATAAAAATAAAACTTTTTCGACCTGATGGGACTTGAACCCACAACCATACTGCAGCGAAGTAATGCCCTAACCAACTGAGCTAGGGGTCAAGTTATCGATTAGTCGGAATTCTCCTGAGTCAATAACGCGTTTGATTAAAAAGCGACATCTACATCAGTTGAAGCGTCTGTAAAGGGTACAAAGATCTTTAACAAAAACACGGGAGATTTTCTACAACTCGATAACTTGACAGAATTTTTCAAATAGAAAGCTATTTGAAAAATTCAATTCAAATTATTATTGAAATCATATTCAATTATTTTTATAATAATACAAAGATCGAATACTCGGAAAAAATTCTGTCGATCCGGTCGAATTCGAACCGGCGTCTTCTGACATACCGTGCCAGATGCTATACCAACTAAGTTCTTATTAGATCTTTGTGTTAATAACTATAACAAGCTTTAATTTCGTTTGTAAAAAGAATAAATTCTGAAATAAATCCAGAGTTTCTGCCGCTCGACCCAGCCAAAATAATAACGCGCACATACTCAACATAGCGCCCGGCCCGGGCATCGAACCTGGGACCTCCGCGTGGCAGAATAGTAACAGTTCGGCCTCGGAGACAGTTATATGATACCGTAAAATTAAACGTAATACTACGGGAAAAAAATTAATTCGGGCTGAGGTAGGATCTACTCTTAAAGTCCGTCTCTCATTTGAGACGCAACCGCTCTTCCACTTACCACCGCTATCCTTTAAACATAAAAACACTCAATCAGTTTAAACTAAAAAACATACCTGTATACTTCCTCGTAGCTATCACAGCACTTGAGCTTTCTTAAGCCAACGCAAGCTTTGCAGGTCTCTACAATTAAATACCAAGTTCTTTGCGGCTTAATTTCTGAATAGAGGGTAGAGGTTGGTGATTCTAAAGCCTTAGACTGTATCTGTAACATATAAGGTTCTTATTTAAATGTTTGTTAACCTTCAAAAAAAGGAGGAGGTTCTCAATTCGACTGTGGTTCTTTTTTGTGTGTGTTACGTGATTATTCCGGCATTTGGGAACCGATTTTGATGATTCTTTTGTGTTGGAAAGAAGGTATTTCGGTGTTGGTCCCATTGAAATTTGAACAAAATGTTCCACCTGTAAAGGTGGCAAACTAGGGGGTGAACGACTTTTGAGGTCGTTTTTTTTTAGTACTCTGTGCTGTTTTATTAGGCAACACACTTGACGGATGTAATACCTAGCTTGGGAGATAGGCACATCTCTGTATCTGTTTTGTATTTATTATATAAAAAATATAACCGATTGAAATTTTTACGAAAAAGTGCCTGGTTAAATTAAAAAAGCAAGTTTTTTGTGCTTTATTAGCATAATACAAAGGGTAGGCGTTGGCACTTTTCAATCGTTTATATTTTTTAAACTTTTATATATACGTAGCGTATACCTTTAATTCGCGAAAGTAGCAAATAGCTAGCAATTATTGGTAATACATACTTCTGGAAAATCTGCTCATTTCATGCTGAACAAAGTAGCGACCAGCCATTCTGATATCAGAATTGCTGGTCATTTATTTTTTTATTCTCAGAATATATCAAAGGTAGCAATTATTTAGAAAAGGCAGCAAATAGGTAGCAATTCTTGAATATACACTCAGTGCCAGATGCGACAGGCGACCAGCCATCCTGACGGTCACTCTATTTTCTGTGTTTTGCAATGAAGATTTTTTTTTCTTACGATTTTATAGTCTTCAAGGGCAGGCATGATGAGCATGCTTATGGACTTATATTAAAAAGCAAACCTTTCATGTATTTTTCGTTTAAACGCCCGTCTCTACACACATACAAGCCGCGCTGCTACGTTTCTATGGCGTCCATACTTCGACTTATGCGTAGATTAACGACTTACCTTTTCAATAGCAAGTTGTAAGAGAATAAACGCGGTGGTATATTCCAGTAACTTAGTCCGGTTGCTGACCACTCTTCCTAGTTGTACTGTAGCTAGTATTTCTTTTAAATTTGTCGAGAAATATTGTTCAACAGTGGTTGAAGTTGAATATCTGGAATGAAACAGAATCATTAGAGATTTTTCTTTTATAATATCAAGTGATAGGACGAATAAGTCGTGCTGTGTTAAGTAACACGCCTACCCTGTCCATAACAGTTGCAGTGTCACTCAGAGCTTTAAGCCGCAAAGATCTCAGAGGCACTGCCATTGCGCCCGTCACCCTAAGGGCGCGTTCCCACTATGTCGTGACGACAGATTGTCGTGCAATTTACAGTGTCGTTTCTTGTATATTTAAATGAAGTTGTTCATATGTACGACACGATTAACTGTCGTTCACGATTTTTTATCGTTACAACGACAAACTGTCGTCACAGTGGGAACAGCTAGAACGACAGTCGTCAGACGATAAAAAAACGTCACGATAAAAACGTGACGACAGATTGTCACAGCCCCTATTGCCGTCACGTTTTATTTATCGCTGTCCGCACGTATTCTGCTCACTGCCCTCTCCTCTCGTACCCCTCTGCTAACTTTGCAGTAGCGTTGGGTCGTAGTGATTGATGGGTAAGCGCCCGGGTTTTAACCCGGCGCTTTGTTAACGCCGGGTTTATGTCGGGTTAAAACCCGAAGTCGAAGGCAAAAACTGTTTAGGTCTAAATATTTGTTGTGAATTAAGTTTTGTTCAAATTTAATTATACATATTATTACAAAATATTTGTTGCTTTATTATCAGGACAGTTCGATTTACCTTTTTTGATTAGATTCGCTTGAAAGTTCATTAATAAACGTTTGACATCACCCTAATGGATTTTTTTTTTAATAGCATTGGATGTACTCAAAACATTCCTTTCTTTTTAAATTTTAAAAAGTAATACATTTTTAAAATTTCGTCTTATCCATTTCGAGCGAACACACACTACCGGCTTCCAAAAGAACATACAAGCGACTGCAGTGCATCAAACGATTCTGTCGTGCAAACGATAAGGAGGCTGTCGTGAAACGATAAATTGTCGTCACGATCTAGTGGGAACAGCTAGTCACGACAGTCGTTCAACGATAAAAAATCGTCCACGACAGATAGTCGTGATATGGGAACAGGCTAGATACGACAGTCGTCCAACGATAATAAAACGTGACGACATAGTGGGAACGCGCCCTGAGACATAAGTTGACAAGTTCCATACGCCTGTAATTTCACCATCACTCTTACCCTTCAAAACCTGAACATAATAATGGTCACATTACTGTTTGGCGGCAGAAATAGGTAAGGTGGCAATAGATTCAGATTAATTTATTTCTCAAATATAACATTACAGTATAAATTGCACTACATGTCAAAGTATAAGAAATTATATTGAGATCGTCAGACAAAAAGGAAAATTATAAGAAAAGCACACAATAATTAGGAAATTAACAATTCATTATATAATATTGTTGTCATTAAATTATATATCAAATATCATTCTCCATCTATATAATATTTTCTATATATTAATTATTAATTATCTATATAATAATTAATTAAATTTTTATTGAATTGATATTGAATTGTTTTTTGTGAAATTACTCCACTAGTTTGTTATAATTATTAATACAAAGATCGAACACTCAGAAAAAATTCCTTCGATCCATCCATTGAATATCAATTCAATAAAAATTTAATTAATACAGTGAATAGCGACATCTCTCGCCAGGACTGGTAGCTGTAAAGGTACTAACTGGGTGATAAATCTGTCATAGATTTCTCATAGATGGCGCTACGACTAAAAAGTCGTTGAAAGACTAAGTACAAAGACACGACGCAAGCACATAGAAAAATTCGTGAGGTCCGTTGGTTCGTTCCGTGGCTTAGTTGGTATAGCGTCTGGCACGGTATGCAAGAAGACGTCGGTTCGAATCCGACCGGATCGAAGGAATTTTTTCTGAGTGTTTTTTCTAAGTGTTCGATCTTTGTATTCATAATTATATAATAATTTTCTGAATGAACTCTTTCACAAGGAGTTCTACTGCTTGTATTTTAAATTGTCTCAAAACGTCTCAGGGCGACAGACGCAGTGGCTGTGTCTCTCAGATCTTTGCGATGGATTGATTCTCTGATTGGCACTGCAACTGCTATGAACAGGCGTGTTGTTTACCACCAGACACACGACAAGTTCGTTCCGTCACTTGGTGTGATAAAAACATCTGTCCAGTAGAGAGGCAGTAAAGAATTGTTATGCTTACCTCAGTAAAGGCACCAGCACTCGCCGACACGCAGTCAAAGACATCTCCTTCCATCGACACTGTCGAAGTATAGAGCTGCTGCCATCCTTAGCTGCTACAGCGCTCATGCAGTTGTCTATGCCTTCGTCCCACCAGCCTTTCGTCTCATCGCCAGATGACAGAGTGACGACCACATCGAATAGCACCAAATCACATGAAGCAGCTAGCGCGTCCAGTAATGCTCTGAACGAAGCATTTGTACCGAACGATAGCTCGGAAAGACGAGTGGGAAGGGTAGATGCAAATGTAAGATAGGGTCGCCTGAAATAAGTTTTGTGGTTTAAGAACTTATTTTCTCAAAATAATTATACATTCACTTAAATGAGAAACTTACATATAGTAATATTTCATAAGCTATTAACATAGTACGGCGTACGACAAGCGCTAAATGCATAAAAACTATGTAATACAAATATGACATTTTCAAGAGGTGGGTAGTTTTGACTCAACCAACATAATATACTGGGCAAGAGGAACGTGCGTTCGCGCAAGCGTAGTCTACACAGATCGGCAATAACTAGATGTGTCAAGAAAAGTACGTTGCAGTTTTGTTTATTATTTGAAATTTATTACTATCATGTATTTTTATTGAATTTTACGTTGTTAACCATCGCGATATTCATAAAATATATTTTTATGAAATAACTTCATTAGTTTGTTACAATTATTAATACAAAGATCGAACACAAATAAAAACTTCCTAGACCCAACAAAACATGTATACCTCCGCGTCCACCGTCTTATAATATTATTTATTAATTTTTTAGTATTTTATTTTTAGTATTACTTTATAGTATTATAATCTTTTTCACCTTACTAGCTCGGAGCCCGATGAGAAAGAATCATTAGAAATCTGCGCGCAAAAGCGTATTTCCCATGTTATAAAAAAGGTTTTTGAAATTCGAACTTAACGATGCACTGTGGTGCACCAAACTTTTTCGTTCGATGAAAAATAAAACATAATTACACGTACAACTATGCGATTTGTAGTACATTATTTATATAATATAAATCCGTTGGCATGTTTTATTCTTATTATTGTTGACAGTAAATTGACAACGATAACTAATTTTGTTTGTTATAGTTCAACTGTTTTTCTTTCATCTACCATTTTCCTCGCTACAGTGAGGTGAAAAGTTGTGTTTCGCTCGACAGCAAAGTTGTTTTTGTCTCGTGTCTTGAAACCCTCGCTACGCCAAGGATTTAATACAAGCACTCGTATTAAACTACAACTTCGCAGCCTTGTGTAACAAATAACTATTTTATGGTTAAAATAAGTGTGCATTTGATCTCCATCTTACAGGATTAAGTGACAATGTGGTCATGGTGTATAACCTACAACCCTGTGGTTGTTTGTAAAATATTAACAGCCTCACAGGACTATATTATTAACATCAAAAACAGCCACTTTAGTTCAATGAATTTTAATAATCCACCATTCCTTCATTCAGTCTTCTTGGGAGTGACCTTAGATAGTAAACTTCAATGGTTTCCACATGTATCGTCCCTGGCCAGCAGATTAAGCTCCGCTGCATACGCAGTCCGCAGAATACGTGAGCTTACCGATGTTAGTACTGCTAGACTAGTTTACTTTTGTTACTTCCATAGTATAATGTCCTACGGGATTCTCATGTGGAGTAAAGCGGCAGACATTCAAACCATATTTGTATTGCAAAAACGAGCGATTCGTTCTGTGTACCGTCTAGGCTCTCGGGTTTCTCTCAGAGAAAAGTTTAAGGAGACTGGTATCATGACTGTGGCATCACAGTACATTTACTCAACTATTTTAAATGCCCGTAAACATATACATAATTTCAATAAGAAAGAAGATATCCATAATATTAACCTTAGAGCTAAGTCCAAACTCATGGTACCACGATTTCGTTTAACCAAGGTAAACAACTCTTTTAAGGGTTAACTGTATACGTTTTTACAATAAGATTCCGGAGCATATATTAAGTTTATCATTTCCTAAGTTTAAAAACTACATTAAAAATATTTTGATCGAAAAATCATATTACAAAATTGAAGACTACGTGTTAGAGAAAGGTGTATGGAAAGACGACATGGCTCCAGAATCCACACTAATTTGATTCAAAGTGTATTCCATAGCATTTAAGTTTATTTGAAATGAGCAATCCCTAGAGTTTCTTGCTCGCTCTTCTCAGGGAGGTCAGCGTAGTGAACGAGCAGTAGCTTAAATGTGACGTTTTCAAGTGTAAATTTATTTTACCTATGAAATAAATAATCTTTGACTTTGACTTCATCTGCGCGTAGCAAAAGAAAGCACCCACCACCAAATTTTTATGAATGACTCGTCGACATCGAAGCAACGTGACTTCTTTAGTAGGTCGCTGGATTGCGTATTGGAGGAAATGTTGAGTGGCGTAAGATTCTTTATATTGTAATCGAAATGTTATATCACTTCTATTTGCACCATGAACAAATAAACACACTATCTAAAATTGTTCCTGTTTTACTATACGTCGCTAACAAGATGACTTCCCAAATATCTCACTGCACAACCAATCTAATATATAACAGCACGCGAGAGGCGTTGTTAACAGTACAATTCTAAAAAGTGTCAGATAGTACAGTCAAGAGCAGAGATGGATCATGGATAAATATCATTGGGATAAATACTCAGGATAAATATCCATTTTTACTCGGTATTTATCCAAAAACATGGATAAATATGTTTAATCGTGGTTTATTATTTGTTCAGGACGAAAACGTGTTCGCGCCCATATGATTTATAATATTGTAATTTATTATTGTGATTTATTATTGTAATTTATTATTGTTAATTTAGTTTAAGATTTGGTAAATAAACGAGAGGGAGAGAGGGGTTTTGCTTGGAGTCTGTAGGGTTCTCCCGTCCCGCTCCTGCATTGGTGCCGTCCCGCTCGCACACTTGAATAGAATGCGAGCGGCACGGCGCACTATGGGAACCTTGACTCCTTTTCATATCATAAATCTATAACTTCCGTGTTTTTGATGATATCTACCTGATTTTTTTTCTGGGTATACCTAAATAGATATTCTCTTAAATAATATACACTTTATAAGTCAAATTTTATTTATTATAGTTATAAAAAATTAAGGAATAAAAAAGTATTAATTTCTTAGATTTAATCATGCATGTTCTTATAAATTTATAGATTAATAAGATGAAGTACCTACTTTAAATATCAAGAATACATAAAAACATAGCTTAATAGTCACTCAGGAGCTCTTTTGCTTCATCAAGAAGTTCCAAATATTTATTGTTGTAAGGTTTTCTCAAGCTTGTAATGTATGGATCAGAGGTATACAAAAGTGTGTGTATAACGTCTTCGTTGGTGGCTGCCCTCGAACATTTTCTTACATGATGAAGTCTGAACTGCTTGTAGTCTTTGTTTCGTGACTCTTGAGCATCTTCAGAGAGTTGTCTAAGAGGCAAGACAGAAAAATGACGTATGACACTCTCACCATGAATCAACACTTTGTGCACTGATGACGGCATGTAACACCATTTATATTTATTAACATACAGCTGTGCTGTATCGAATGCATACTGTCCAAATTTCGTGGCATCAATACCTCTACCACTTGACATGACCTGAAGTATAATATAAAACCGTTTTATTAATTCCTCATTTATTCCAGTGATTTCTGATGAACAATGGTAGTTTTGGAAAAATCTTCTGGCTGTATTACCGTCATTAGTGTTGCCACTTACTTGTTTAGGTTTATCTATATTCAATCCAAGTTCTTCTCTGAACCTTCTTTGTACGTAAGCTTTCTTTTGCTTTTTTAAATCTTTATTCTCTGTTGTTGTGGCAGACCATTTTTCAAAACCTAGATTGTAAGATAAATGTAAAATAAGTTCCATAAATCTAATCCAACAATGCAAAGTTGAAAGCCCATATTGATAAGAAGCTTCATCCACAGGTTTGTTTCGCACTCTTTCTAAATTATTCATTTCTGTAGGTCTTGCACTGCAAATAGTGCACACAGCACTTGAGGAAGTTTCTGACAAAACTTGGGCCTGTTTCCCATCAATCATAGTTAAAAACAACGTGTGTTTTATTTCAATACCTTCTCCATTGTGATTAATTAGGGAAGGATTCAGGGCTAAAATTTGAGCATTAATTTCGCTGACTACCAGTGTCGTTTTCTCAGCTGTTTCTTTTGAAAATTCTATCAAAATTGATCGGCAAAATCTCACTGACGAAGGAACAGGATTATTCCACAATACTTCATTAGTATTGGTATCAATAAGTCGCAATGGCACTAAAGATGATATAAATAAAGTAGAGTTTGAAATTAGATCACTCTCTTCAGACAGGGGTAGTTTGTATTCGCTTTGTCCACTTGATCCATCACAGCCCCATTTGGAATATAGCATTAAGTGGGTTGAACCCACTTTATAAACATCATTAATTTTTAGAAGTCTGGCTGAAGTGTGATCTAAAAGATCTTGTAGTTTTATTTGTGCTTTTATGTTAGTAATTTCAACGCTAGATTCTGGTGGATAGCACATTCGCTTAGCTTCAGGAATCGACTTGTAAGAAGGAAACAATAAGCAATTTTTTGTAATTAAACAATTTCTCATATTGTCATACTGTGCCTTGTTCAGATTTAATTCTATAAAAATGCTGAGTGCTTCGTCTTTTGAATACGCTGTTATATGTGCTGGTTCATTAAGAAGACTATTGCGTATTTCACTTTTTTTTCTGACGGCAATGTTCGTAAAACTTCAACAATTAAGGCTTCTTCTACTTCGCCACGAGACCTTAAGCCCTGTATGTACGAGTTCAATATGAAATCAAGTCCACATGAATCAAGCAATTCCTTGTTTTTACGTTTTTTTGTGCTCACTGAACTATCTTCGTACGTTTTAGAAGGTCTTCCTCTTTTTTCTTCTGATGTAGAAGGTTCAGGTTGGCATGTAGGTTCTTCTAGTTTCACCGTGAATATGCCATCCAACCAATTGCTGTTTTTACTTAAAAACAGATCTTTCTTTCAACCCGCTTTAGAAAAGCGTTGACGAAACTGGTTTATGAAGGATTTTTGAATATTTGCTATAATTTTTGCTATGTTTTCATCTGAAGATTCTGTGAAATTGCTTCGTATATAATGTGTAATAGAAACAACATAATTCGAATCATTTTCAATCAACACGAGACTTAAGTCGCGTCTGGTGCACGAGAATTCACTCATTGCGGAAAGTTACTGCGTAACAAACTTTTGCTAATAACAAAAACTAATGAAGAACTGTAATGTTTAATGAAAAAGTCACTGTTTTATACTAAATAATGACAGAAGACGAGTGCAAAATTACTTGATAAAAACTAATTTATCATAATGCGGTTATGCGGTTTTTAATGGTACTGTTTGTCAATTGGAATCAAATTCTGTGAGAAATATGTGATAAAAATACCGCAAAATATAAAATATAATCTAACAATAGTGTCATATGCGTTTTTTGACGGTACGGGCAGAAAATTCCGAAAAATAGAAACTCTTAATGTACGAAATTAAAATTAATAAAAAGTTTACTGCATATTTTACAAAATTAAAACATGTTCCGCACTGAAATCGCAAGAAATTTTTGTTTGCCATCTAAGTATATCATATTTCTTACAAAATAACACAAAAAATAGAACTTCGGCAAGCTTCGGCAACTGTCATATCTCAAAGTCAAAGATTAGAAAAAGAAAATATTACATATGATGTTTATATATTTTTCTTTAAATAATGTTGTGCTAAATTACACATTTTTTATATCTCAAAGTAAAGTACACATTCCAAGCTTTCTAAAATGGGGTAAAACTTCTATGATTTCTATTGTTTTCATACTAGAAAATCATATCGAAGAAATAAAAGTTACAAAGTTGTTTTTGTATTTGTTTTATTCCTTATCTTCAAATGATTTCAACTGCGCCATACGAATGGTTAGAGATTTGAATCTTATTTATAATAATAGAGTAACTATTCAGCTACGATTTAAGGTATAATACATGCATCCCCGCATGCTTTTGTAAAAAGCATTTATGAGATGGCTCTCTTAAGAGGGTTCCCATAGTGCGGCGGGCCAGCGATGATATAAAAAGCGGAGCGTTGGGAGCGGAACGACATTCCAAAACTGACTGCACAAGAATCCTAAGGCGTTCCAAATCTCACCGCGATCCAAGCAAGACCAAGATCAAGAAGCTCAATTTACAACCAGGCGTTTTTCTCATAATCCGCCCCCACATTATTTATATTTAGTAAGACAAAGTATTTTTTTAAAACACTTTGTGTACCTACACAATTATAAACATTTATCTTTTATATCATGGGTTTTAATTAATAGATTTTTGTGTGAAATGTGAAAGAGAATCCTTAGGTTATTTCAAGTCCAAACATGACTTTATTTAGTACGCAGTAGACCCCAAGACCATAAAGTTAGGTCGCAGTTTATTAACGCAGGATAGGTCAGCTCAAGGGTTACAGTTCATTTGATAACTTTCTGACTATCGAATTTTTTATACCACTCGACTCGAAAAACGTACGTAGAATAGTATTTGTTGTCACTCGCGCCATCTGTCAACACCTTACTGCATCACTAATTTACAGGTAACCAAAAGAGTTTTTTTTTTAAGTTGATTCCTGGACGTAACTTGTAAGGTGTTGGCTGGTGGTGGGGTGACAACATGGCGAATAAAAAATTTTGAAGAAGGACAGCGGTTGAGCTGAAAAAGAGTATTACTTCTTGGCCACTATTAATTACCGGCGAAAGCGGAAAAAAAAGAGGTGTTAGTCAATAATTGCTATTAAAAATAGGTAAATAAGTATATTATAATATAATTCGTAAGGTACGTATCGTAGATTTAAGAGGTTTTATACCTATAAACAGATATTGTTGCTAACAAGTGTTTTTTTTATTATATAAAGACACGTAAAAGAA